>NC_080570.1:81428027-81650527 GCF_030247185.1 Malaya genurostris | reverse complement strand
ATTCGGCCCTCCGGGCCTCGGAAAAATTTTCGAAAGTTTGAGCGAATTCTATACCTATTTTTTATATATATAAAAAAAGGTAAAAACTTTGTAAAACATGAAAAACTCATATAAATTGAAAATATATGTGTTTTCGTACAAAAACTGGTATTATATCATAAATTACATTCAAGTTACGGGAATAGTATCTTCTGCAAATTTGTTTGAAATAATGTTCTGAGCAACTTTGCCGAAGTAACTTAGCCCCTATATTGACCCTGAGGTAAAATAATATTTAGTAGTAGTATCTTTTAGGGCGATTAGTCACAAAAATAAAATTTGCCAAAAGATGACGTCTATCATTCTGAGCAACTTTGCTGAAGATACTGTACCTCGAAAACCACCTTTTTAATGAGTTATCAATTAAGAGTATGAAATTGGGCTTTTGAACCACTGTGCATTTGCGGGAAGTTTTGCAATTCGAAAAAAATGCAACTGAAGCGCATCGAATGCTCTCAGAAACTTACGGTGATGCTGCTCTGAGTAAAAGAACGTGTCAGGAGTGGTTTCAACGATTTAAAAGTGGTGATTTCGATGTCGAAGACAATCATGGTTGTGGAAGAGAAAAAAAACTTGAAAGATGAAGGTTTAGAAGCATTGCTTGATGAAGATTCGTGCCAAACCCAAGAAGAGCTTGCCGAATCGTTGGGAGTGAGTAATTTCAAAACGTCTCAAGGCCCTGGGCATGATTCAGAAGAAAGGAAACTGGGTGTCGTACGAGTTGAAACCGAGGGACATCGAGCGCCGTCTATTTGTATGTGAGCAACTGCTTCAAAGACAAAATCGTAAGGGTGATGAAAAGTGGGCTCGATACGATAATCCTAAACGCAGAAAATCATGGGGAAAGCCCCGGCAAGCTACTTCGTCGAAGGCAAAACCGAATATTCACAGCGCCAAGGTTATGATTTGTATTTGGTGGGATCAGCTCGGTGTGATTTACTACGAGCTCTTAAAACCGGGTGAAACCATCACAGGTGATCGGTACCGAACGCAACTGATGCGCCTTAGTCGCGCGCTAAAAGAAAAGCGGCCACAATATCAAGAGCGACATGTCGAAGTCACCCTCCAACACGACAATGCTCGGCTTCACGTCGCAAAAGTGGTCAAAAAGTACCTGGAAACGCCGAATTGGGAAGTCTTGCTCCATCCGCCGTATTCCCCAGATGTCGCCCCTTCTAACTTCCACCTATTCCATTCGATGGCACACGGCCTGGCAGATCAACATTTTCAATCCTTCGATGAGTTGGAAAAATGGATTGCTTCATGGTCAAAAGAGGACTCCTTTTTTGAGCTGGGATTCGAAAATTGCCGGAAAGATAGGAGAAAGTTGTCGCTAGCGACAGACAATACTTCGAATAATACATCTGTAAGCACTTTTTCGCAATAAAGGCGGAAGCAAAGTTGTACACCTGATATGTAATGATTTAAATGATCTATTGATGTAGCGATGTCTGCAGAATTTTAAAAAATAATCTCATGATTAACATTAGTTTCAATTTCATGTCAGTAATCAATCATTTGGGGTTTTGGTACCTCTTGGGTACCGGTTCGTGCCAAAGTGCACATGACTAATTTTAATTATTCACGATTTGCATTCAGCTCATCAGTGCATTCGCAGTTTATGTTGAATTACTAATGCCACCTCTAGGATCAACATAATCCGCTAAGCAGACGAAAAGTCGTTGCTATTTGCACTTATTTACACTTATTTATACTGAAAATGCAATGTCTATTCTGAACATATTTCCGATGGTATAGAGAAGAAATTATGTTGCTGTCTTGGGAACAAGAAGAGATATGTACGGTTAATTTTTACCCATTCTTGTACAGGATAAATCTTGAGAAGACGACCCGCAGTAAAGTAAGCCACGACCAGGCTTCCCAGCAGTACTGCTTTTCAATGACAGCCGCCATGAGATAGCATGGACTGTCTGAGCACAAAGTCGAAAGCCACAGTCTACAGTATGTGTGAAGCATATGCCGAACAGTAATGATAACAGCGCTCGCATGCCTAAATGAATGCTGTCACTGAGACAGTTTCTACTCGCCAGTTTGATGAGAGTATTCTATCCGAAGAGTAGTCAAACCGAACGGGCTGTTTGTATTCTGTTTCTTGATGTTCGCTCTTTCGTACAAACTGTTGCGGTGACAGCTTTTGAAAATCGATGACATCCTTTGACTTTTAGGGGATTACTATTACGAAGGGCTGTCGCGAAACGGCTGTCTCATCGATGTCCCTTGAAGTAATAAACCGGCTGATTCTGGAGACGAGCTGTGGTTCAAAGTGCGCTCGCACTAATTCGGCTGCCTAAAGGAAACGGTGCTAGTACATTACGATTGCGTTGTTAGGATTACTTTTGCACGAAACATTAGAGTTTCATTACACATTACCATTTTGAAATGAAGAAATTTTGTTTTTAATAACAATTTTTATTCAGGCCAATTTACGTATTGTCTCTACGTGGCCGATTTACCCATGGTTTTGGTACATAATATTATTTTTTTGGCATTAAAAATGCCTTACTCTTCACTATATGGGGCCGGGTGTCAATTAAAAGTTTCAAAAATAGTCGCGTAACCTTTTTGTGTCATAATTTTGAACCTTAATAACTCGGTCATTTGTTGATGGATTGTTATAATTTAACAACCAATCGATTCGGAAACTTTTAACTTAAACATGTATGACGACGTCGTTTCAGTATTTCAATAGCATACTATTGAAAAAATGGTTGGAATCGACCTATGTTTTCATCCACCAATCTCTGTTGTACAAAATGACGTCAACTTCTTGTTCGGCATAGAAGGCTTTGCGTCATGTATAAAAAACATCGCATAAATATAGGCTGCACAATATTTCTTTGCCTAGTTGATGTTTGACTGTGAATGAAACAAGTAGCTCGTCCAGTGAGCTGATGACTGGATTGTATATGCGTTCACTTGCTGGATTGTCGCTTTTGCATTATTTGTTGGTAAAATTTCCTGTTGTCTGCGCAACACCGTGTTCGCTTGAGTATCTTATATATCATCTAGCTATTGAAGAATCGAATCAGTGTGGTTACCGATTCATTTGAAATATCCCATGTATTTAGCAAATTTTTGGTCGATTTTGCCATTAAAAATGCCTTACACTTCGCTTCCGATGCTAGGTGTCAATTTAAAACATGCAAAACTAATCGCGTAACATTTTTCTGTCATAATTTTGAACGCTTATAACTCAGTCATTTGTTGATGGATTTATACAATCTAACAACCAATCGATTCGGAAACATTTAACTTAAACTTATGAGATAACTTCATTTGAATATTTCAATTGCATACCATTGAAAAATTGGTTTGAATTGAGTTTTTTATTTTGGTTCTCTGGTAACTATCAGGCCAATTTAGAATTATCGGCGATAGATTTTTCGTATCTAATTTGCAGCGCTTGTTCCTCGATGATTTGTTAATCGATTTTCCTAATTTAAATGATTCCAAAGCTTCAATATTGTAAGCTTAAAAATGTTTTAATTTGTCAACGGATCGGTTTGCTTACTTAAATCTCCATTCCCATACGAACAAAACGTGATAATGTGGCTGAACAAGCTGTTGTCCCACCAGGAATTGAACGCTTCAAAAGATTCAAAATTAAATTCTGAAACTTATCTAAAAGCGGTCGCCTCAGTTTAGTAGTATAAATGAGTTCCACAGGCTCACATATACATAACTATTAGATGCAATATCATATAGTATCAAAGATAAACTCAAGGTAAGCTTACCAGCGATTTTACATGTATCGTTTGAATAGGAATCCTCGTAGAATTTGGTTAACCGCCAGTTTCAATTCAATTATTATTTGCTTCAAAACAATAAGCTCCTGACGGCTACACGCGTTGTAACTATGAGAATGTTTATTCATGTGTTAATAACATCAAGTTACAATATGAACATAATTTCGGAATTTTGTTGCGCATCCATTCCGTATATTCCTAACATGCCAAGCGAAAATCAATGTAAGTAACTAAATATTTTATGCGGACTGTTTCACATGTTTTCTTCCTCGTATTGTTGCCATATTATTTACCGACACTTTCTGAAGATTATCGACGATTTTGAAGGATTAATAAAATTACACCATTACTGAGATTACTGGTACAACATTCTCATGGATCGATTAACTGTTTATAAAATTAATAAGTCCACCCAGTGAACGACCATTACTAGGTTAAAACTGGGGGTAAATAAACGACATAAATCAAATCAAATTAATAGGTTTGTACGTTTCTCGGAAATGATCATCAGAAAATATAATAGTTTCATTTGTTCTGGTTTAAATCTTTAGGTTGTTTGTATCTAAAATTGAGCTTTTAAGTAACTTTGAAGTGTAGTAAAGTTTAGTGTATCATCATAATTATCATCTTTATTTTTGTATTCATTATAAAGACCCTAGAAACGTTTCATTTTTAATGTTATTGTGCACGGTCGTGTCTTGAATGCAACCCTCTAATTTTTTATTGTTGGAGCTCGTTGTCACTCTTCTTCTAGGGGGAGAGGAGCTTCCATTTTCTTCTAGTGAAGATTGGAGGTCCGTTGCTTATATCATCCATTGCTACATAGTTGTGAGTGGTTTCCGTTTCCTTGTTTTCATTGTTAATCGCAGTCTTGGGTTCATTTGCAGTTGCTGTAGATGCGCTTTGTACATTGATTGCAGTTGTTAGTTGGTTAGATGGTGAAGGTGTGTTTGAAACAGGAGCACTGCATTCACTAGTTTCCGTTGTTGAGCGGTTGTCCTTGTTTTTGTTTGTTTTGTTTGTTTTCGCAGTTTCAGTGCAAGGTTTGCCGTAGTGTGCAGGTTGTTCACAAAACTGACATGTAACCAATTGATTTTCATACGTAATCAACGTTTTACACGGATGTATTCCGTCTTGATCACAAATGATGTAAGATGGAATTGCTTTACGAAGTTGCAGACGTACCACATACTATCCACCATACTTCTCTTTCGATGGAAAGAACTTCACCGTACTGCGACATACTTTCCCGAACATACCCATCGCTGGTCTGCGGTGTAAGGTCAGGCACACGTACTTTTATGGCATTGTCCACCATGTACACAGGGATTTTATATTTAACATTGTCATGATCAACACTGGGCACCCCGTTATTATCTGAAGCAAATGCAATTGCATTTTTTTCACGTTTGAACATAATGTACACACAGTTGGACGCCTTGTTGAATTGAATTTCACTTACATCATTAACGATTAGATGCATTCGTTCCTTAAGCAAGATTTCAATTTCGGTCGCTGCTGGTCTAACTTTGCAGCGCTTGAAATCAATACAAATTGAATTTGGCCTTGTAGGCCAAGTTTCAGGCTTTGTTAAATCGTATTTGCCCATTTCGTACACTCTATTGTTCACTGCACTGTATTGTCTTTGTTTCTGTCGTCGCGACCGTAAGAAATTTTCGACTTTGTCGGATGCAATGCGAGCACGAACTGAAATGAAGAAATTGTTTTAGATTTGATTTATATATACTGTCGGCGAAGGCGAAGAATTTTAATATCTAGCGAATATCAAAAAATGAACACTGAGTTTTGTGTAACGGCTCATATATCTGAATTTCTAAAGTATTGATCCTAAGTACTTCCTTCTTATTCCTTAAGAAACAGATACACTACCATTCGTTAATAATACTTCGAAAATGTCTTATTCACCCTTATTCTGAATAACGACGTTTTGATTTTTCGATCGAATCGTAGCTACCTTCCACAACTATTTATTTATTTAGTGTTTTTAACATCACTCCACCAATTGTCGGCACACTTTAGTACTCAGGCCTCACCGGTTTCGTTGAAATTTTAGAATACTGGTGTGCTTTGAATATTTTTCGAACATAGAATTGAATAGGAAACTATTACAATATGTTTTTATGTGAACAAGTGCTTTCAGCTTTTCGATAAAAGTGTTTGGAAAAGAAAAATACAATGAAAACCCCAATGGCTTGCCCCAAACTTTGTTACAAATTCAGTATTTTAAATCGATTTCTTGTTCGTTTTCACATAAGAATCAATTAACTAATAGCTTAAATTTGTTTAAAATAGTTTAAATTTAGTTGTTCATTTAACATTCACATAGTTTTTGCAGCAGTTGAAGGAATGAGAGTATGAGAACGTTGAGTTCTTAATTTGTTACTATCTCTGAGAACCGATTTTCAATAAACCGCTTTTGTTTGCATAAATATCACAAACCTAGAAAAATAAGTTTTTTAAGTTTTTTTATGGAACTCAGTCCTATTTATATAGCTTCATTGCGGCTTAAATTGACTTTCCCTTTGCTCTCATTGCAAGTTTCCATGTACTCCCCGGATCTTGTAATTGAGTTCTTTTTCGTTGAGATGGCAGATCTTTTAGTACCATCTACACAAATACAAAGTCCGCACCCACGAAGTTGATTCGGGGAGCCCTCAGATAAAAAGTAGTTCAACACAGGCATGTCCAAACACTGCACTGCACTGTGTGCTTCATATAACCACCGCCACCGCGTGTATTGAGAATGCCATTGCGTGCCAGTGCACAAAGAGAAACACGAAACGCAATAACCGGAGCCACGGTGCTCGTGGCGCTGTTTTATTTTCGGCACTGGTGTTCCAAGCTTTGGCATACACCGAAACCGCGTGTATTCAGTTTCGTTAAACACCGGAGCCGAGTGTTTTCATTTTCGCGAAGGCACCGAAGAGCACACATGCGTTGGTTGTATTGTCAATCAAACGCGTATTGATGAAAAAAGAATTAATCATTCAAACGCATTTTTCGGCATACCGTGGCGCTATAGGCGCTTATAGTACAAGCAAGGTATATGGCAAAATCGGAAATACTCGGCTTCGGTGTTTACCGAAGCCAGGAACACTCGACTGCAGTGCTGCCCGAAAATCCACGCACCGTTGTTTGGCAATTACACGACCACCGCTACGGGTGCTTTTTCTGCTGCGTTCGGTGTTTTTTTTTTCAACACGGGCACGAAGCGTAGCCTTCAATACTCCTGGTGGTATGCTCACGAGTGAAGGTGAGTACCGTGCAGAAAGGATCCGTATTTTTGCCATGCCTGGTTCAACAGATGATTGTTTATGTATCTTTCCTGCTGGTGCGCATTAAGAACTTTCGTTTCGCGAATGGATTAAGAAGAGAAGTTCAGAAGAAGTTTATAAATCGCAAATCATTTAATAAAAATCTCTGATTAATGATGTATTGTCGGGAATTACAGCTACAATATTATTTTTATTATCATATTATTATTATTATTATCTTTTATTTTGGCTTTTCTCATATAAAAAGGTTATGCAATCACTTGAAAAACCGACTAGTGTCATATACCATTCGACTCAGTTCATCGAGCTGAGCAATGTCTGTGTGTGTATGTATGTATGTGTGTGTGTATGTGTCAAATAATCTCATTAGGTTTTCTCGGAGATGGCTGAAACGATTTTGACAAACTTAGATTCATATGAAAGGTCTCGTGGTCCCATACGGAATTCCTGAATTTCATTCGGATCCGACTTCCGGTTCCAGAGTTATAGGGTAAAGTGTGTTCAATATTGTACACTGTCACTTAAACTGGCGAAACAAAAACCGTAAAAAATGTTATAAACTGGACTCTAAACCGTTATTCGTAATCTTTGGGACAATTGAAAGGTCTTATGGTCCTACCAAAAATTATTGCATATTTTCTCGGATGCAACAAACATTTAAATCGTAATTTAGAGTGCGTACTAGTAGAGTTTGTATGTCATGTTGGTTGGTGGTCGTACGAACTGACTTTGATTATACCGGTTCTCGGGTTCCGGTGTCGGAAGTGCATATAATAGTGAACCCACTTCGATTGCTTAAGGATGACCTACGCAATCAAAGAACTGTTTTATTCTGTATGTTATACTAGTTAATGCACAAACAATCTCTTGGTTTTTATTTTCAAAATCGAAGAGAAAATTTTTGAATAGAATACCACAATATCATATGTACACGAGAAAGGCATCATTTTCATCTCGGCGGGTATGTTAATAAGCAAAATTGTCGCATCTGGGAGACGGAAAACTCACACGTTATCATGGAGAAGCCGATGCATCCTCAGAGAGTGACGGTTTGGACGGCATCATTGGGCCAATTTTCTTCGAAAAAGAGGCAGGAGCCGCCGCCACGGTCAATGGCGAGCGCTACCGCGCCATGATTAGTTCTTCCCGTTACTTGAAGAAGAAGACTTAGACACCATTTGGTTCCAACGAGACGGCGCTCCGTGCCACGCAGTCGAAATTCGGATGTCGTTTGGCCGCCTCGGAGCTGTGATTTGACGCCGTTAGACTATTATCTTCAGGAGGCTGTCAAAGATAAGTGTTATGTAGACAAGCCAGAGACAATTCAAGCCTTGAAGTACAACATTCGTGCAGTAATAGCTGAAATAAAGCTGCATACAATCGAAAATGTATTAAAAAACTGGACCGATCGTATGGCGTACTGGTAGGCCAGCCGAGGCAGCCATTTGAATGAAATTATATTCCGCAATTAACCGGAAGGATTGTACTTTAATATGAAAAAATAAATTTTGAAATCAGATGAACCGTTTGTGTTTTATTGCATATTTAAAAAAAGTTACATGACGGACCCTGTACTTTGCAAATGTTTAGGTCATTGAATTGACTCGCTGTTGTCTCAACGAACCAGCGTATGAATTTTTAACTCCGAAAAAACATTACAAATAATTGTATTTGTGATTTACATCACAATTGGAGCAAGAGAATTTTTCAGTGTTTTCATGCATTTATCAGACGTCTTTCAAACGCGAATTGCTACATTTCAAATAGCATATGTTTATATGACAGTTTTTTGGACCATAACCGAAGCTTTTGCAATGACGACATTACGTTAGGTTCGCAATGTCATGCCGTTTATATTGTTTCCTACGAATTTTAGCCTAGAACATAAAACGTAGCATCACACCAAAACTTCTTTTCACGCAACACTCGGGGGTTCGTAAATTGACGCTAAAAAAGTTTTAGTTATTTGGAATTTATTTCAAAAAAGAATTTATGTTATTCAGAATATCCAACGTGAAACCCTATTCTCAATCCATCTAGTGGTGTGATAATGCCTTTCTCTTTCTTCGATGGGTTTTGACGCTGTCATCTTTTATGCCGTCATACCACTAGAACCGTAAGCGACAGCCATTTGAATTTCAAACTGTTGAACGAAACAATCATAGTTTCTAAACGAGTATAAGTTGGTTGAAACCATTACCAGAAAATTGAGAGGAGGAGAAAAAACGCGCTTAGTTGGTTACGTCACTTATAACACTCCAGAACCAAAAGTGACAACCATTTAATTTCAAATTTGATTAATGACTTAGAAGCTTTAAAACGAGCCCTAATTTATTAAAATCGGCTCAGCCATCTTGGAAACAATTAAACGCGAAATTAACACGTTTTGTCGGTTACGTCTCATCTCCGGAACCAGAAGTCACAGCCATTTCATCTTCGAGCTTAACCAATGGCCCAATAGAAGCTTTCACATGAGCCTAAGTTTGGCGAAATAGTGTTGATCACGCAATGATTCTGTACGCTATGAATCGACTGCGAAGTCAGTTGCAACAGAAAGGCCAAATTCCACAAAAGGAAAGTAATTTCAAATAAATATGCTTCAAGTTCAATAATTATTTGAACTGTAACTATTGGGCTAATCGGACGCAAATTCGTGTTTCTCCAATGGTGCGGTGAATTGTTTTATTCCGTTTTCAAGGTCATTCCGTATTATATTGTCTGCATCAGTGCGGTCGAGTGATAATTCGAATTAATTAATTTATTTTTGTACAGTGCAACAAGAGACTGCAAAAAAGTGCTTTTTCATCAAAGAGGTTTTTTGGGCCCTTTATTGAACAGGAATGTTCACCGATTGCCTAGGACCGGGTCTTGTCGGTCGTTCGCCTTTTGAGAGCTAAAGCTAAGTTTTTTAATGTGAAACACATTTTTGTTTTCTATATGGGGGTGCAAAATAGAAACTCAAGAAAAATACACGTAGAAATGTGGTCAGGTTTTGAACAATTACAGCTCAGTCAATTTTGTATCAATTATTAATATTATGTCACCATTTGAATGTAAATATTTCTACGTATTGATTTGTAAGTTCATAGCCATGTATTTTTTTATTGTATATCATGGAAATGTTGATTAATAGCTAGCAGTGTACTATTTTGTCTGCAAAAACTCTCCGGCATACCGGATTTCCCTGCCATAGACGACGCTTTTGAAGGTGTGAGCGATATATCAAAGGGAAAACATCGCTCTGATTGGTCAATCGATGCAAAAGCGAAGCTGTTGGAAGCACGCGAATCTATAAATAGAAGCGAAGTTATAGCTAACGTTTCAGTGCTACGCGTAGCTTGCTAGAGGTAGGTTGTTGCTAGACAGCAAGACAAAAAGTGCCATGAAACGATTTAAAGCTTTAATTGGTATGCTCTGATCTTGTGTCATGCAAGTTCGGATGAAATTCCATGTTATGTCGTTTCGCCTGAGAAATTGATAACTACCCCAGGGTAAATTTGGAGTGCATAAGATTAACTTCCAATTTATATAAGATGAACTCGATTGATAATGAGAAAAAGTTTATCGCTTCAACCGAAATCGCAGAATGGTAGTAAAGGTAGAGAAACGCTATAAAAATAACTGCTTGCATACAAAACTTGAACACAAGCTTGGCGAAAAGAAGCTTAAATATCGATATCGGTGTCGCTAGAGTGTACAAACATATAATTGCATACATTTGGGCTATTGATGTAATTTCGTCGGCTACAAAACAAATACGAATCACGAAAAAAGGAGGGTGGGTAATGTCAGAGACATAACTGGATGTCGTGAATACGAAAACAACTGAGATGTTCCTTAACACTTCCGAATATCAATTAGTTGATCAATTGTATGATTTATGCAAGCATTTCCCTTTTTCACATTTTTCGCAAAAAAAAAGAAGGCTTCACTTGATCTCGATTACTGTGAATTTCATACAGCGAAAAGTGCACAAATCTAACCAAACTGTTCTTGATTTGCACTAAACTGAGGATAATTACCTTCGATTTGCGAACAACAAATCCTAATATTTGCACTATTTATGTACCATTTAATTCAACTATTTCACTGTCACGTTATTACACTTTCACAAAGTCACTATACTTTAATGAAGCATAACAAACGTTACAATACAGATACGCGTATTTCGGAATATTATTTACATCCTTCTTCAGTGTATCGTGTACACTGTGTACACTGAAGAAGGATGTAAATAAGATTCCGAAATACGCGTATCTGTATTGTAACGTTTGTTATGCTTCATTAAAGTATAGTGACTTTGTGAAAGTGTAATAACGTGATAGTGAAATAGTGGAATTGAATGGTACATAAATAGTGCAAATATTGAATATATTCCGTTAACAGCTCCAGGTAAAAATAGAAATCCTAATAGTTCTTTAGAAAACTTTTAGAGCCATTAGAACGGCTGATTTTGTGTAATGCTCTCCACCGTTGTTTTTTCACCAATGCTAATGACTGGCAGCTGTGACGTAATCGCTCTTGTCCAAACTGATTCAATTTTTGTTGAGAGGCTTGTTTTTACCTGATTTCGTTTGTAGCTTTTTCACTAATTGGCGGTCCTAACGGCTATAAAAATAGCCGCAATCAGAACTTTAATGTTGATTATTTCATTTCGGATTTGTATAATTTATTGAAATCAATTATCAATATTCTGTAGGGATTCGTTTCTTGCATTCAGAAGGACCAAATTGAGGAACTCCCTGCGATATTCACCACTTTTCGGAACATTTTTCTCGAACGATTTGTTGTACAGCAGCAGATATTTTCTTCTCTTCCTTAGAACGCGTTCTGATTGGCTGGTGTTGACATGGGTCAAATGAGACAGGTTTTTCAATAGTGTAGTATTGTAATACTTCAATGATTTTTCTATACACTTTTAAGTTGGTAGTTAGATTATATAAATCCTTTCACAGATCACTGAGCTATGAGCTTTTAAAATACGAGAAAGCAAACGCGCCTTATGAATTATTCTCTTTGATACTCGTTTTATCATAAAATTGTGATCATATTCCCGATGGCATGTAGCAAAAATTATCTTGATTCGTTAGATACAACAAGAGATATTCACGATCAAAAACTTATCACTCTCTCAGAGGGTAAATTTTGAAAAGGCACCCCTAGTAAAGTAAGTCGTATTCACGACAAAATAGAGTCTATATTCTGGGTTCGCGTGTTCGGTTTTGGTTCCTAATAAAGATGAATCTAAGCAGTCTCTCGTGCATCTGCGAATTCCAGTGTGACGATTGATTGAACTATTTGATTGTAGATCATTAGAAATTTTGGTTGCCTTGTTCCACATCAACGGCTCGAACAACCCCATGGGGCTGATCCTTGTAGTTTTCGTCGTGAATACGACTTACTTTACTATGGGGCGCCTTTTCAAAATTTACCCTCTGAGAGAGTGATGAGTTTTTGATCGTGAATATCTCTTGTTGTATCTAACGAATCAACATAATTTTTGCTACACGCCATCGGAAATATGATCACAATTTTATGATAAAATTATCAGTTGTGTGACATAATCTTAAATAATTCAAAATTAAACTTTTCTGAAATGTTTGGTATAAACGAGTATCAAAGGGGATAATCCATAAGGCGCGTTTGCCTTTCTCGTATTTTTAAAGCTCATAGCTCAGTGATCTGTGAAAGGATTTATATAATCTAACTACCAATAGAATCGAAATTTTTCAACTTAAACGTGTAGCAATGAAGTATTTCAATAGTACACTATTGAAAAACCTGTCTCATTTGACCCATGTCAACACCAGCCAATTAGAGCGCGTTCTGAGGAAGAGAACAAAATATCTGCTGCTGTACAACAAATCGTTCGAGAAAAATGTTCTGAAAAGTGGTGAATAACGAAGTGAGTTCCTCTATTTGGTCCTTCTGAATGCTAGAAACGAATCCCTACAACATATTGATAGTTTCTTTCAATAAATAATGCAAATCCGAAATGAAATAATCGACATTAAAATTCTGTATGCTTCAATTTTTATAGCCGTTAGGACCGCCCATTAGTGAAAAAGCTACAAACGAAATCATGTAAAAACAAACCTCTCAACAAAAATTGGTTTAGTTTGGACTCTATCGCCACTGAGAGCAGATGTGTTTTGTGTCGTTTGCAAAGCTAGTTTCGCTTCCGACAAGAACGATTACGTCACAGCTGCCAGTCATTTGAATTGATGAAAAAACAACGGTGGAGAGCATTACACAAAATCAGCCGTTCTAATGGCTCTAAAAGTTTTCTAAAGAACTATTATGTTCGCAAATCGAAAGGAAATATCATCTGTTTAGTGTAAATCTAGAACAGTTTGGTTAGATTTTTGCACTTTTCGCTGTGTGAAATTCACAGTAGTCCAGATCAAGTGAAGTCGTAGAGAATTACGTAATTTGACCCTTCTGAATGCTAGAAACGAATCCCTACAGCATATTGATAGTTTCGTTCAATAAATTATGCAAATCCGAAATGAAATAATCGACATTAAAATTCTGTATGCGGCTATTTTTATAGCCGTTAGGACCGCCCATCAGTGAAAAAGCTACAAACGAAATCAGGCAAAAGCAAAACTCTCAACAAAAATTGGTTTAGTTTGGATTCTAACGCCACTGCGAGCAGATGTATTTTTTGTCGTTTGCAAAGCTAGTTTCGCTTCTGACAAGAGCGATTACGTCACAGCTGCCAGTCATTTGCATTGGTGGAAAAGCAACAGTGGAGAGCATTACACAAAATCATCCGTTCGAATGGCTCTAAAAGTTTTCTAAAGAACTATTAGGATTTCTTGCCGTAATACTCGAAAGAGAAAGTAAACTAAGAGAAACTCTCATTTGCACTTAGGACCTTTTCTCGTGTTTGTCTTCATTTGTCCTCCAATATCTACCCGCGCGGACACATTTCCGTGCCATGACATAAGGCTTAAAATTCCCTGGCCTCCCTCCAGATGACGAAGTGGAATCATCTGATAGCAAAAAATCTCGTGTTAAAATTATCCCGATGGGCTTGCACTTCCCGCCAGACCGTACGCGGTTTACATCGGGACCAAAGCAAACGGAAAAAAATTGAACATCCTTATATTATCTAAAAACCTGACCTCGCAATATTCTACAATACATAAGATTGAAAAAATACACCCAGACAAGCTTACGTCCTCCTGGACCGAGTTCGTTTAACTATTCGAATTTTTGTGCCGCGGGTCATGAACTGCACCAATTGCAATCAATTGAGACATACAGCATCCCAATATCCCCAATGTTGCAATAAATCCCGGAGTATAAAGTGTGGAGGGAGTCATGCGAATAATTCCTGCAGTGGAGACATTGAAAAGTGTCTCTACTGTAAGGGGGGACCGCATGGCCTCTCGGCATGCCCCGCATACCAACTGCACAAAGACAAGATGAGGCGTTCACTTAAACAACATTCCTTTGCTGAAATGTTGAAAAGTGCTACGCCTCCAGTGAATGTTTTCGCTTGTTTGTCAGCTGACGAGAGCGATGCTGATGATCCTCTTGAAGGTACATCTTCGGCGGTCCCTCATAGCTTCAGAAAGAGAAGAAATAAAAAAATTAAATTCCGAGCAAGAATTTTCATCACTTTCTGGGACTTCAAAACCCCTATTCCTACAGTTAAAACATTCTTGTAGCAGATGACTGCAAAATGGCCCCTTCTTTCAGCGATCGAATCCTTCGATGGCTAAGTCACCCACCGAGGTCACGGCTACAGCACCGTTATACAGTGGAACTGTAGAAGTATCATTCCTAAAATAGATCCTTTCAAATTTCTAGTAAATAATCTGAAATGTGACGCATTTGCATTTTGCGAAACTTGGCTAACTTCTGAAATACCCTTAAACTTCCTCGATTTTAACATTATTCCTTCGGATCGAGATGATCCCTATGGAGAAGTATGATTGCCATTCTTTCTATCGCATTAACCTCCCATCAATACCAGGTATTGAAGTTGTCGCATGTCATGTTACAATCAAAGGCAAGGACCTTTGCATTGCTTCTATCTATATTCCCCCAAGAGCCTCGGTTGGGCATCAGCAGCTCAGTGATATCATTGAGCTCCTTCCTGCAACGACGTTGGTTTTAGGAGACTTAAATTGTCACGGTACGGGATGGGGTTGTCCTCACGACGGTAGCAGATCAGCTATGATCCATGATATCTGCGACAACTTCAATATGATAATCTTGAATACGGGAGAAATGACACGAATTCCTGCAGCACCAGCAAGACCAACTGGACTGAACTTATCCCTTTGCTCGACATCGCTACGGTTGGACTGTGATCATCTACCTATCGTGATTTCAATCGCCTACGGATTAAGACCATCGGAGACAATCAATGTTTCGTATGACCTCACACGAAATATTGGTTGGAAATGCTACGCAAATTCGATATTTGAGAAACTAGAAACAACACAAGAACTTCCTCCGGAGGAAGAGTACACGTTTTTGGCTGGCTTGATTCTCGACACCGCGACTCAAGCTCAGATGAAACGTGTACCCGGCGCGAAAACTAACATCCGTCCTCCCAACCCATGGTAGGACAAAAAGTGCTCAGAATTAACTCATTTATCGAGTTTAGGAAAAATGGAACACCTAATAATTTTAGAAACGACGCGGCATTATACGCTAAAATGAAAAGCTTGATAAAAGCGAAGAAAAGCGGTTATTGGCGCCGATTCGTAGACGGATTATCGAGAGAAACATCTATGAGCACTCTTTAAAACACAACGACGAATGCTCAACAAAAACATCACGAACGAAAGCGAGGAATATTCAAACCGCAGGATATGCGATTTCGCTAAAAAAGTATGTCTTGACTCTGTTCCGGAACAGACGATCTTGCGCGTCGCCTCATCAAACAGAAACGAAACACCATTTTCGATAAATGAGTTCTCACTTGCGCTTTTATCGTGTAACAATAAAGCTCAGGGGTCAGACAAAATCAAATTCAACTTGTTGAAGAATTTGCCTGACTCTGCCAAAAGGTGCTTATTGAATTTATTCAATAGGCTTCTTGAGGATAATATTGTCCCATATGACTGGAGATAAGTAAGAGTTATCACCATTCAAGAACCAGGGAAACCAGCTTCCAATCACAATTCGTATCGGTCGATTGCTATGCTTTCCTGTATCCGGAAATTGTTCGCAAAAATGATTCTGTTTAGTCTTGACAAGTGGGTCGAGACTAATGGCTTACTTTCCAACCGAAATTCAAATGGCATTTGCTCGTAAAGAACAAATGGCGTCAGTTTTTCTCGATATCAAGGGGGCTTTTGACTGGCATAAACATCCTATCTGAGAAGCTGCATCAGCATGGTCTTTCACCAATTTTGAATAACTTTTTGTATAACCTATTGTCCGAGAAATATATGTATTTCGCGCATGATGATTTGTCGACAATACGTTACATGGGTCCTCCTCAGGGCTTATGCTTAAGCCCCCTTTTATACAATTTTTACGTAAACAACATTGATGAATGTATTAACACATCTTGCACGCTAAGACAACTTACCGACGATAGCGTTGTGACCATTGCAAGATACCCTCGACAACTTGTTGACATGTACTCTTCAATTGAGTATCGAGTTCTCTACGGAGAAATTCAGCTAGTTGTATTTTCAGGGAAGCGAGAACCAGCACAATTACAGCTTCAACTAGAGGGTGAAACCATAGCTCAGGTCTTCACATTAAAATATCTCGGGATCTGGCTCGACTCCAAAGACACCTGGGGATGTCACATTACTTATAAGAAACAAAAAATGCCAGCAAAGAAATAATTTTCTTCGCACAATAACCGAAACTTGGTGGGGTCAGGCTGTACCAAACAACGATATTATCCGTGATGGAGTATGGATGCTTCTGCTTCCGATCCGCCGCGAACACCCATTGAATTAAACTGGAAAGAATTCAGTATCGTTGTTTGCGTATTGCCTTAGGTTGCGTGCAGTCGACTCATACGATGAGTCTCGAAGTGCTCGCGGGTGTCTTATCATTGAAAAATCGATTCTGGGATCTCTCATATCGGTTGCTAATCCGATGCGACATCTTGAATTCGATGTTGACTGATAACTTCGAAAAGCATGTCGAGCTCAATTCTCAGACTCGTTTTACGTCCTTGTATTTTGATTACATGGCTCAGAATATTAATCCTTCGTCGTTTGTTTTAAACCGTGCTCACTTCTGATTCTATTGTGTTTTTCGACACATCCATGAGAGAAGAGATTCGTGGAATTCCGGATCACAAACGCTAATATCTTTTATAATAAATTTAGAACAGTCAACTGTAAAAAGGTGTTTTACACTGACGGATCAAACATCAAGAGGACCACAGGCTTCGGTATCTTTAATCAGAACTTCACCGCTTCGTAGAAACACAGTAATCCGGCTTTAGTTTACGTCGCAGAATTAGCTGCAGTTTAGTACACCCTCGAGATCATTGAAACCTTGCTCAAAGACCATTACTTCATTGTCACGGACAGTCTACGTTCAATAGAAGCTCTCCGGGCAATGAAGCCAGAAAAGTATCACCCATATTTCCTGGGAAAATACGGGAACACTTGAAAACTTTATCTGAACTGTCTTATTCAATATCGTTAGTCTGGGTCTCTTCGCATTGTTCCATTCCGATAAAATGAAAAGACAGGCTCATTGGCTAAGGTGGGCGCATCAAAAGGTGATATTTATGAAAGACCAATCTGCTTCAATGAATTTTTCAGTATCTCTCGTCAGAAAACTCTCCACCTACCGGTTCGACACTAACATCCGCCCGATTCTCTCGATCTCCGTCCCTGTCCACCATCTTCATTGAAACTAACAAGATCTTATTTTTTGTCACTACCTTTTTCATTCCCCCTTCCCTGTCTCTTCACCATCTCGATGGCAACTAATTAGATCTCTGTCGTTTTTAGACATTTTGTTCCCACATCCCCTTTTCACCCCGTTTCCACAATATTTGCTTTTTGTCGTGAATACGACTTACTTTACTATGGGGTGCCTTTTCAAAATTAGCCATATGGAAGAATGGGCAGAACTTAATCGTGAATATCTCGACTTGTATTAAAGGCAGCAACATAATTCTTTCACCATTTCATCAAAAATATGATCAGGAATTTAGGATAATATTTTGAACAGTGTGAGATAACCACAAACAACTCAAATATTAAGTTTTCTCAAATATTTGATCAATAGCCCAATCGTAGCTATCAAACGAGCCTAAGCTTCTACAGCCATCTCTGCGAAATTTGAGCGATAATTAACAATGCGTTTTGTCGGTTACGTTCAAGGACGAGAATAATCGTATCTATTTTCACTCGGCTAGCACTTGTAGATCCTGTTCTACCTAATGCGAGTCACTCGATTTTATTCGTGCATAAATGTGCTTCTGCCGAACACCCGATTGCCTCAAGTAACACCCGATCGGCGAAGCGCAATAGTTAATTCTCTCGCATTTCTTCTCTCTTTCAATCGTTATGGAGCGCTGCCATTTGAATTCTGCCTAGTACATGTTCGGTTTTAATCCGAACCAATGATGAGTTAACTCGGCAATCCGATTATTTGCAAACATTTTGAATCGTGATTTAAGACGATCAATTCTTTAACGCTCTGGAGTATAATGAAGCAAGTAAGGCAGACGAAAAATAATCGTATCCGTGGGGAGATTTGACGAGCCGACGGGAAGTGCGTTTTTTATTCATGCTGCAAATATGTGAAAAAAGTTGCTATTTTCTAAATTAAAGCGTCATTATTTGCAGTTTTCGCGATATAGTTTCTAGTGGCCCGCTCACCTAGAAAATTTATGATTCCGTATTTTCAGGTGATTGTATTATCTCGATTAGCTACATTTCAGTAGAGGCTTGACAGTTGTCGAAAGGAACTAACATTTTCAACTGAAAACCTTCTTTCTATGCACATTATTTTTTCACATATATCTTTTCTTTTCGATCCAGAATCGATAACAATTGGATATGACAAACGGCTCTCTTCACCAAAATCGAATGTTGTGAAATACAGCTCTCAACGAGCCCATAAGAGTTTTTGATTTTTAGTAGTATTATCCACTCTTATATTATAGCTTCGTGTAGCGTAATCGAATAAATTTTTTTGGGGCTGGAAAAGTGCTGTATTCACGTACAAGTTCGACACAAATGTTTATACAAGTCATACAAATAGCCAAAATTCATTATATTGTTCAAGGTATTGTAGTTTCCATTACGAATACGATGACTTGTGGGTGGGTGCCAATTTTATTACAACTTTTGTAGCAGCATATTACAAGAGAGCAAAAGAAATGAATGGACAAAGTTTGCTTCAATCGATAAATACAATATCAGAAATCATGAATGCAAAATTGCAAAATCAGTCTTACAATTCTTTCGGAGATATTCCCTTTGCGCGTTTTCTCGAAACCGTTCGTTCACACGATAACAATAAAAATACTGGACCAAACTGGATATTTTGCTTTTCTCTATGGAAAGGTAAAACAATTGCTGCAAAATCCGACTTTCAAACGGATTCTCGGAGTCCCATAGTTTTATATACCATGCTACTTTTTATATACCATTTTACCGCTCAATTTTTTCAGAGATGGTTGAACCGATTTCCGCAAGCATTTCGTTTGAAAGCTACTAACAGATAGGGAGTGGGGGGGTAATATAAATATAACACATATCGAAAAAAATAATAGAAATAATTCTTTATAATAACGCATGCGCTATCCAAAATTGTAATGTAAACATTTCAACTGTTGTTGTTTACAAATCAGCGGAAATATTCTGTTAAGAATATTATTCCTTGTATCTAAAACCCTGAATCGTGATTTATTAATAGTCTAAAATTATTAAGTTAATCGTTTGGTGGATGTTAGTTCCATCAGCACCCAATAAATTAAAATTCGAAGAACGTAGAGTAGTTTCCAATTTTCGTTTAATACGTCAATTATGGCGTTGTTTAAGTGAAATTAAATTTGCCCTCTGGGGCATCAGAGGTGGAATCATGTACGGTGATCAAGCGGTGATCACCAGAAATTTCGAAATCACAGAAGGTGATCTTATTCAATTTTCCCCATACTCAGCGGAGATATTTGACTAGGTGATAATTGTGCAGCACTGATCAGCACCCAATATCAATCTCAGAAAATCAAAAAAAATTCGTTGACATGATAATGCAAACACTGGTGGTAAGAAGATTTTTCGAAAAAAGGTTTTCCCAATGTCACTTGTTTGATCTTTCTGAAATGAGTCAGAATATGCTTTGATTGATATGATAAACCAAAATGTATAAACTGTTGCTTGAGTAGATTGAGCAAGCAACAAAGGGACAACAACTGCTTTGGAATATTATGTCTATTGAGAGGTTTTACATGAAGATACAATTATGGTTTTAGGGGGCGGGTGTTGCGTAATGGGTAAGTCGATGCCTTTCACGCAGCCCACCTGGGTTCGATTCCCAACCCCGCATAATGGGGTCGGAAAGTTTTACTGGCCCGAAGAGGCGAATGACCTCAAGGTTAAAACCTCTATAATCGAAACAAAACAAACAAACAATTATGGTTGTGTCCAGATTTTCAAAATAAACTTATATGAAATGCACCATCACACCACTAGGTGGACCGAATCAGCTTGCCTTGCAACCACGGGGATTACCAGAAACCTAATGCATAAGCGCACTGGCCGTTTCAACAGATTGCTGGAATCATTCGAACTGTTCAGTTACAATGATCAAGCTTTATTTTACTTGAAAACCATTCCGAAGTAAAGTCGATGATCGGTGGACAAATTTGTTAGAGTTGGAACCAACTGATTTCCTCATTCGTCAACTAACAATCTCATCTTATTTGTCTTAAAAGACCTAATTAATTCTGAGTAGAATAGCACATCAACCTTGTTACATGTTAATATAACTGGCAATGTAACGATCATCATAATGCACATTTTTCTTCGTGCAAAAACTTATATTCAGCCGACCGAACTCATCATGCAATCTTGCGATAGCCAATTTTTTCCACCCTACCCTACAACAAATCATTTGGATCTAACTCTGGCAGAATATATCCAGGCACACTTGTCAATCGTTCGGGTTTTCGATTGCACACGAACCGTTGGCTAATTTTCACGAACGAACATAATCGCTTCCGATGATGTTCGCTGGCACTCTTTAACTTATGGATTGGCAATTGGGTTCGTGTTTAAAAAAGTACGGGTGTGTAATGTCAGAGACATAACTGGATGTCGTGAATACGAATGTGACACGCTTTATTCATTTTTCCGAATTCGAATTGGTAGTTGATCGATTGTTTGAATTGTGCAACTTTCCCCTCTTTCATTACTAGAAATTTAAACGATGCGCCTAGACTAAATTACAGATTAGTTACATTAAACAATCTGAAACGCAATTGAATATTATGAAATAAGCTGTATAGTTCTTTATAATAAAAAAATTGTGGCTTTGAAAAGAACTTTTTATGAAAGCGTTCGTGATGGAGAGTGACGAGTTGAGTTAGTTCAGCATGCAGACTCTGAATTCCAAACCCATATTCCGGAACTAAGCTCTGAAACTTGAAGACGATTTTTCGCCATGACTACCAGAATGGGTTGTATAGAGTACAGTAAAGTAAATTTCCGCATAAGTCTTTAGGAGTATTATTATGGTTCTAAAAAGAACCGAATAGAAGAAGTCTGGAATAAAGAACTGGACCCTGAGTTCAAGAACTAAATTTAGAACCAATAACATGCTCAGAATCCAGTTTCAATTCTAGAACTGCAATTTCGAAACTCAAATTAGTTCCGGAATACAGGAATACAGTGCCTGGCTACCTCAAAATCGTCGTCCTTGCGCGAAAAACCCAAGCAAAAGTAAAGAGTTTTCCGCGTTGTTTTAAAATTTTCAGAAAACTTTATTTTTGAGTTGTTTGTGGTTATCTCAAAGTGTTCAAAATATTATCCTGAATTCCTGATCATATTTTTGATGAAATGGTGAAAGAATTATGTTGCTACCATTAATACAAGTCGAGATATTCACGATTAAGTTCTGCCCATTCTTCCATATGGCTAATTTTGAAAAGGCACCCCATAGTAAAGTAAGTCGTATTCACGACAAAATTTTGCGATTTTCAATTCTTTCATTCTCCGCCATCGCACGCAGTATCATACCGAACGAGTTTGACTGACTCTGTTAAGTATTATTGAGTAAGCAATGGAACGATGATGTATAGTGAAAGATGATCGTGTGTATTCAGGGCGATGATTGATTTTTTCCGTCCTTGGTTACGTGACTTACTTTCTGATCAAAATTGACCAGGACCAGGGCTTTTTTTCACTTCTCTCTAAGGGGCACGGTAGTGTACAATTCTGCATCCCCCTCTCCACTATGTTTCAAGGAGAAAATATTGAAGACATATTTTTTACTGTTTGAAAACATATATTCTAGTAACAAATAGTAGCTGAAGTTTTATTAAGGTTTTATTGTTATAATTTACTTACCTTACCTTACCTAACAGCTATAGGCCTGGGGTGTCCTTTGCTGTATTATGCATACGTCTCCACATACCACGGTCCATGGCTGCTCGTTGTCAGCCACTCAAGGCACGGATGCTTCTGAGATCACCCTCCACTTGATCGACCCACCTTGCTCGCTGCGCTCCTCTTCTTCTTGTACTAGTCGGATTAGATTCAAGAACCATTTTCACTGGGTTGTCGTCCAACATCCTTATGACATGCCCAGCCCATCGTAGACGTCCGATTTTAGCTATCCGCACGATAGGTGGTTCTCCTAGCAGCTGTTGCAATTCGTGATTCATACGCCGTCTCCACGTTCCGTCTTCCATCTGCACTCCGCCATAGATGGTCCTCATTACCTTTCTTTGGAAAACACTGAGGGCGCGGTGGTCCTCTGCCAACATAGTCCAGGTATCGTGGCCATAGAGAACAACCGGTCTAATGAACGTTTTGTAGATGTTCAATTTCGTGCGGTGGCGTACTTTTCTCGGTCGGAGGGTTTTTCTGAGTCCAAAGCACGCACGATTCCCTGCCAAAATACGTCTATGAATTTCTCTGCTGGTGTCATTATCGGCGGTCACCAGTGAGCCCAAATACACGAACTCGTCAACCACCTCGATATCGTCACCGTCTATAAATATTTGTGGTGGGAAGCGTAGTGTTTCTTCTCTAGAGCCTCTTCCTCTCATGTATTTTGTTTTCGACGCATTTATGGCCAGTCCAATACGCCTAGCTTCAGCTTTCAGTCCGACGTAGGTTTCCGTCATCTTCTCAAGGTTACGTGTCACAATATCAATATCGTCAGCGAAGCCAAAAAGTTGTACGGACTTTCGGAAGATCGTGCCACTCGTGTCGATCCTCGCTATTCGAATCACACCTTCCAGGGCAATATTGAACAAGATACAAGAAAGTCCATCACCTTGACGTAACCCTCTCCGAGATTCGAAGGGACTCGAGAGCGTCCCAGACACTCACTCTATCCATCGTTGCTTTGATCAATCGCGTCAGTTTATTCGGGAAACCGTATTCGTGCATGATCTGCCATAGCTGTTCTCGATCGATTGTGTCGTATGCCGCTTTGAAGTCAATGAATAGGTGATGTCTTATCGCGAATATGTGATCCGTAGTGGTGCGGGCTCCAGTAAATCCCGCTTGGGACGGCCCTACGAATTCCTTAGCTATTGGTGATAGACGACGGCAAAGGATTTGGGAGAGTACCTTGTTGGCGGCGTTCAGCAATGTGATTGCGCGGTAATTTCAACAGTCTAGCTTATTGCCCTTTTTGTAGACGGGACATACCACTCCATCCATCCATTCCTGCGGTAGAATCTCCTCCTCCCAAATCCTAGAAATCATCCAATGCAGCGCTCTAGCCAGTGCCTCTTCTCCATGTTTGAGCAGCTCGCCTGGTAACTTGTCCGCGGCTTTGTTGTTCCTCAGCTTGCCGATTTCCTCACTTATCTCCGTCAGATCAGGGGGTGGGAATCTGTCGTCAGCTGAGCGTGCACCCAGATTGATTCCTGTACCGTTCTCTGTATCTTGTGCTTCGCCATTCAGATGCTCGTCATAGTACTGCTTCCACCTGTGAAGGGTTACCACTGGTATCTCTGCACATTTCGGCCTGCGGCGTGTAGCTTCTACGTGAGCGGTTCACCTTCTCATAGAACTTCCGTGTGTCATTTGCGCGGTACAGCTGTTCCATCGCTTCGCGATATTGGTTTACCTGGTGGCGCTTTTTCCTCCTGAAAACAGTGTTCTGTCTGTTCCGTGCCTGTCTGTATCGTTCCTCGTTCGCCCTCGTGCGGTGTTGCAGCATCCTCGCCCTTGCTGCATTCTTCTCTTCGACCAAATGCTGACATTCGCCGCAAACCATTCATTTCCTCGATTCGATAACCTCGTACCTAGAACGGTTGCAGCAGTGCTACTCACGGCGGACCTTATGTTTCTCCAGCCGTCTTCAAGAGTCGCCGCGCCAAGCTGCTCTTCCGTTGGTAGCACTAACTCCAGTTGTTGCGCATATTCCTCTGCAGTACGAATGCTACGTAGCTGCTCGAGATTGAGTCCCGGCGTTCCTGTGCGACGAGTATTGTGCACCGTCGATAGACGATAGATAGAGCGCATAAAGACCGCGGCAAGGCAGTGGTTAGAATCAATATTGACTCTGCGGCAAGTGCGGACATTGATGACGTTGGAGAAGAATCGCCCGTCGATGAGAAAGTGGTCGATTTGATTTTCCGTATGTTGATCCGGTGATCTCCAGGTGGCTTTGTGGATATCTTTGCGGGGAAAGAAGGTGCTTCGAACTGCAATTCCTCGGGAGGCTGCAAAGTTTACGCATCGTTGGCCGTTGTCGTTTGTTACGGCGTGCAGGCTCTCCAGCCCGATCACGGGCCTGTACATTGCCTCCCGTCCTACCTGAGCATTCATGTCGCCGATGAATTGTAGCTGCTATGGTATGGACAGTATTGATGAGAAGAGTTTCATTCAATGAGAGGTCTTATGGTCCCATACGGAATTCATCCGGATCCGACTTCCGGTTCTTGAATCACACGTGATGAGTACTGAAAATTTTTCCAACAGTCAAATTAGTGTCTTTCGAAATTCTGGTTCTGTAAGTTGTAGGATGATGGGTAATAAAAACTACAACCTTCATATGGTTGATGACGCCAAATATGGGAATCAAGATTGGTATCAATATTATTCCGATTTGTTGGTTTGGTTAGTTGACCAAACTCATTCACGAATTTATAATACACACATACACACAGACATTTTGCGTACTCGACGAACTGAGTCGAATGGTATATGACACACGGCCTTCCGGGCTTTGGTTCAAAAGTCGGATTTTACAGTGATTGCATATGCTTTCTGTATTAGAAAGGCCAAACACATTTTTTTATTTTAGTTCATTTATTTGTCGTCGCCTTCAATATAGGCTCCTTTCGAACCAATACAGGCATTTTAGCAGTCAATCTAAATTCTCATACACTTGCCATAGACCTCGGCCGGGATGGCCTTCAGTTTCTTCAGTGAATTACATTTTGTGTCCTCGATCGAGTCATGGCGAGTTTTTTGGAGTGGATATTTTAGTTTTGGAAAAAGTCACAGGAAGTCAAATCTGGCAAAAAAAAACTTTGATCTTGGTGATGACTTTCGTTTCGTGTTTGGACAAAAATTCAGTCACAATATTGCAAAAAATTCAGTTCTTCCGGTACGAAATTGGCATCGACGCGTTTCATACTCAAAATATTAACAAACATGTGCTGAGTCGATCTATAAGAGATGCCAAGATCCTTTGCTATCTCTCAATTGCTAAAACAACAATTTTTAAGCATAATTTTTTTTACTTTTTGATGTTATCGTCATTAACAGAGGTGGACGTAGGACCAGCATAAGGCAAATTTTCTACGATTTCGCAACTCTCACTGAATGCTTTATGCCACTCAAACACTTGCGTTCTCGATAAAGTAGACTCCTCAAAACACTTCTGCAATATTTTTAATGATCCGTAGCCGAAATACCATTTGAACCTCAAAATTTCAAGCAAACTCGTTGTTCAATTTTTTTCGTGTCGTAAACAAACAGCTACCAAACACACTCTAATTGACATATCCCGCTCAAAATTAACAGGAATTTCAAAGTACAGTCTGTTACGTAAGAGCGTGGTCAATATTGTGAGAATATGAAAAGACTCAACATGAAAATACTTTTGAATATTGTTTTATTAGATCCAAAACTTGCATGCAAACACATTTCTTTTATTCTTGAAACTAGGATAGAATAATTGTACAATGTTGTATTGGGGTCGCAGTGGTCGACTTTGGCAGATCCAGCACCGGCCGATGGATTGAATATGTCATGAGTCTTCCAGATGACGTTGGCCGCATCCTTCGGTCCGTGTGGGCTCGCGGGAAACACCCCCAGGCTACGAATACCCGGCGGGTGGCCCGCATGCTGTATATAGACTAGAGCGGCCTTCCGTGGGCGATGATGGTGATGTTACAGAAGAGAACGAAAAAAATAAAGAGAAGTAAATATTGCGGAAAACGAAGGAAAAAATGGAAAATGGGAATATGGGAACGAAATGACTAAGAACGACAGAGATCTAGTTAGTTGCATGCAAAAACATTATTAGCAAGTCCAATCTCCTTCAGCGTTAATAATGGCTTGACACCATCGAGGCATACTTTGAGCGAGATTTTGCGCATATTCTTCTGAAAAGCAAAGCCTTGGTATTACATTCCTGTAGTGGAATTTGACCTTCTGTTTCAACAGACTTCGCAGCCGATTCAGAGTGTACAGAACCATTGCATGGCTAGTGCTACGATTCTACTGACACTACGAATCCTTCCAGGTCGGGGCTCGAACATACGACAACTGGTTTGTAAGACCAGCGCCCTATGCATTGAACCGCCAACCCGGGACGTATTCTTCTGAAAACGACCTCCAAATTTGTGAATTCGGCGAACAAGCTGTTTCAAATTGTGTGGTCGATTTTTCCCAAGCTTCATCTTAATTTGAGCCCAAACGCTCTCAATTGGATTGGTATCAGGCGACTGAGATGGCCAATCCAAAGTCAGGATACTATTTTGCTCCTTTGCTCATTCAACACGTTTTTGCACATGTTTTTCACTTAACATCGGATTTTGCAAAGTTCTTCGAAATTTCAAATTCTTTGCGATCAAATGTCTGCGAACAGTTCCGTAAGATATATTTTGGTGTAATTTTAAAACATCTACGCGTAAAGGTAATGTCGGATTCTTCAAAAACCGACAGAGCCGCGATTTGGAATGTCGTCGACATTTCTCACCTCTTTAAAACGATTCACCCACTTACGGTATTCATATTTTGGAAAATGCTGAAATCGAATTGTAAACAATAGTCAGCTGATTTATTCTCGCATTGCATCAAGGACACTACTGCCCTCTGTGTTAAAAAAAAATCACACAATTCCACTTCACCGATCGCGAGTAATCGTGGCCACGCTCTTATTTAACAGACTGTAGGTTTTCCAACCTAGGGAAAAAATACCGATTAGGCACGGAACGACCGAAATTAGCTCTGCGCCTAATTCGTATTACAGTTTTTTAAATTAGTTAATTTTAACTACAAAATTCCCAAAATAACTATGAAATTAGTTAAAATTGAGAATTTACTTCGTTGAAAAAACTCTTATTTTTAGGAATGTGTTTGGTTG
The DNA here is from genome assembly GCF_030247185.1 of Malaya genurostris. Taxonomy (NCBI): domain Eukaryota; kingdom Metazoa; phylum Arthropoda; class Insecta; order Diptera; family Culicidae; genus Malaya; species Malaya genurostris. Next base: position 81,622,689 of record NC_080570.1, on the reverse strand, counting down.
GTGAATATCCTGGACACAAACCAGCAATATTTTAATCCAAATCGAAATTCTCATTGACAACTAATTTTGTTATTAAAATCAGAAAATTTGTTTCTATTTACCTATCACTCTCATTGCTGAAGGACAGCACAAAGAAAACGAAAATGAAATTGGTGTTAATAAAGTTTAATCAATTCAACGACCTAAAAATTTGCAAAAAAAAACAATCCAGTACCACGCCTATATCTTTTATGGTCTTTTTTCTGCAGACAGGCAGAACATAACCTATACCTAGGGTAATAGAGGTATTTTGGCCACTTCATATATTTTGGCCCACCTAACAGACTTTATGGATTGAATCGATGTTAAGTTTTTTTAAAACAACTATTTGAAATGATAATCCAAATGAATTCGTCTTTTTTTTTTATTCAATAATATAATATAATATTAAGGCACAGTGCTTAAGCTCTAAGATGCCAAGGGTATTTACTAATCTTAATTATCGTCTAACTTAAAACTAGAGTAGTATCATTATGTAATATAGTATCTGGCGATCGGTAGTGGCCGGTGAATTGAATTTAGGATGAGATGATTCCAGATGGCGATGGTAATTTTCTATGTTGGCCGCATTCTTCGGTCCGTGAGGGTCCGCGGGAAACACCCCCAGGCTACGAAGGCCCGGCGGGTGGCCCGCATGCTGGTCATTGACTGGAGCGGTCTTCCGGTGATGGTGATGTTACGGAAGAGAATGAAAAAAAGTAAATATTGTGGGAAACGGGGTAAAAAAATGATGTGGGAACAAAATGTTTGAAAACGACAGAGATCTAATTAGTTGCCATCGAGATGGTGAAAAAACAGGGAAAGGGGAACGAAAAAGTTAGTGACAAAAAAAAAGATCTTGTTAATTCCAATGAAGATGGTGGACAGGGACGGGGATCGAGAGAATCGGGCGGATGTTAGTGTCGAACCTGTAGGTAGAGATTATATTTTCTGAGCGAGGAATAACACATTACACTTGTATATCAATGTGTTTAAGGTACTGGTATATGAGAAGCATATATGAACTATCCCGACTCGCCAACACATCCCGAACCGGCACCTCAGGCGGTCTACAAATGAATTCGTCTTCTTCTCTTTTCGGATATTATAGTGAGTTTGAAATTTAGGAATGATTAAATAATTATTTGAGTATTTATAATTGGAATATGCAATCTTTAAAATCGAGATAGGATGAATGTTATACATATTTTTCAAAGTTCACATTATTCACATTGATATTGTGACCGAAACATTTCTTAAACCAAATGTCAAATTAAAAATCAACCCAAACAGTATACTTTGTCTATTTGACACGTTTATTGGAAAGCGTGTTGAAGTTGTTCAACGGTAGTCGGCAATGGTTGGCGGTTTGAAACTTATCTTGGTGACGCTGGCACATATTCATGGCAGCTGCATCCTTCTGTTCGTGTGGGTCTACGGGAAACACCCCCGGGTCACGATGACCCGGCGAGTGGTCCGCGTGCTGGTCATCGTAAAGAGTGGTCCTCGGTGAGCCAATGTTGGTAATTTGGTAGACGAGAAAGAGAGAAACAGAGAGGAGTAATGATGCATAAAATGGATTTAACAGGGAGAAGGGGAGCGAGGTAAGCTAGAGTCGGCAAAAAGTGGGTGGGGAATGTCAAAGACATAACTGGGTGGCGTGAATACGAAAAAACTAACACTCTTCACACTTCTGAATATCTAAAGTCGTTCTCGTAAGTTGATATACTGTCACACAAATTAGGGGGTATAAAAATGTTCGCCTGCAGAAGTACACACGGTATGGAATTACAATGATTTCAATAGAAAATTTCAAAAAGTTCTTTAATAATTGGTTTACTTATATTAAAAGTCAACTCCGCAGGCTAGAATAAATGAATCGTGTCATTTGTTACTTTTTACACCTGACCAGTTGGTAACGCTAGTATGCAATTTGAAGATTTACATAGTAGGAAAACTTTGAATGGTTCTATGAGAATATATTAATAGTACTAAGAAGAACTAATTTATAAAATTCAGGAACCGGACCTGAGTTCAAGAACTGAATAGGATACAAATTCAGTTGCAATATAGATCTAGAATTGAATTCTTAATTTGAAATCCGAAACTGAATTTAGTTCCGAAATCTAGTTCCAGAATTCAGTTCCAGCATGCAAGCGCTGAATACTGGACCTAAGTTCTGAAACAGAATTTTGAAATTAAATTTTAAGATTAATTCTACACCTCAAAATTAAGTTCAGAATTCAAGTGGACCAGAATAGATTCGGAACTCAGTTTTGGAATTTACAGAAATCAATCCAAAATTCGGTCCCCGTATCTAAATTCAGTATTCAGTAGCTGAATGCGATTTGCGTCCGAGTGAGACCACGACCTGAGCGTTTCACGCTTTATACGATATTTGTCGTTACTGACACGTTGGTGGAAGAACCTAACCACTACATCCAGTTACGCCTAACGAACTAGAAAAAATGGACGATTTTTAATCAAAGTTTACCTTTTATATTCGTCCAGTAGAAAATTAGAACTTATATGTGCCTGACTACCTCAAAACCGTCGTCCGGGCTCGAAAAAGGCAAGCAAGCCTGATGAGTTCTCCTCAATGTTTTCAAATTGTTTATAAAACTTTATTTTTGAGTTTTTTATGGTAATATCACATTGTTGAAAATTGAATCACAAATTCTTGGTCAAATTTCCGATAACTTGTATAAATAAAGGCGGATGGGTAATGTGAGAGACATAACTGTATGACGTGAATACGAATGCTAGAATTGAATTCTGAAACTCAATTTCGATGCTAGATTCGGTAACTGAATTCTGAGCAGTTAAACTCATCACTGAACATGTGTTGTGGAACTGAATTCGAGACCAGGATTCTTTTTCGGCTCTGAATTCTGAACCTGAATCCTAACACTAAACTCTGGACCTGGATTCTGAGCCGCAGCTGAATTTTAGTTACAGAACTCCGATCCAGGATTTCATTTTCAAATTCGGATGCAGAAATCAGCTCAGAAGATCTAGAATTTAGTTCAAAGGTCTTCCGAATCTAGTTCCTAAGTTTAATGTAGCGCTTCGCCGTGGTCACGGGAGTTCGCTGCCTATCCCGGGGTTTCACGCACTTTACCCAAAATTGTGAGAAAACGGTGAAGAAAACAGAAATTCCAAGAACATACGATTCTAGATAATTAATTTATCTATCGATTCGTATATAAATTGTGCCTGATAAACGTTTTTATCGAAAGATTTCGTGCGAGTTTTAAAAATTAAATGAGTTTTTCCTTATTCTTTCGCACGCACACAATGTCAACGCATGCATTGGGGTGTGTAAAATGCCACATGCGGTAGACGCTAAGAACAGTTCTTTTGTTTTCGTTGCCTCTGCGTAAACGTTGAATATAGATGAGTAGAAAATGTAAGTAAGTGTTACTACTTTGTAAAATAATTTCTATTCATGTTTCAGTAGAACCAGAAATCAGTAATGATTTTCATCGCTACTAGCTTTGACGCTTTGTTGAAAACGTAGCACATCCCTACATATGCGAGTTGTTTATAGCGAGAAAAGGAAAAAAGAAAACAAAATGTTTAACAAAACTCGCACGAAATCTCGCGAAAGAAAAGTTTTCTAGCTGGTATTTTTCGCCAAATGCATAGTAATATCATTTACCTACAATCGTATGTTTTTGATTTTCCGTTAATCGGGCTAGTATTGGAGAAATTTGCAATTTTGCGTGAAATTTCGGCGACAAAGCAAGAGGAAGCAGTGAGTTGTCTCGCTTCGACCTGACCACGGCGAAGCGCTACCTTAATTATATTTCTAGAATTGTAGAACTGCACTTTGGAACCAAATTCTACTAGAATACATAGTAGAATTGGATGGTGTTAAAATATTATTCCAGTCAAATTATTCTACTAAACGCTCAAATGACAAATTAGTGACCAAATTCTAGACTTGCATTCTGGTCTAGAACTTCGAACCTGGACTTTGGAATGCAGTGTAGAACTCAATTAATTAGATACAACTTAATTTTGGATCTGAGTTCTGTTCCTGAATTTCAATCTGAAGAACCAGAATTTCTGGTTCAGAATTCAAAACCTAAATTCTTAAACTATATTCTAAATCTGAAATTTGACAAGGAATTGCTGAACTGAATTCTGATCTGAACCACTATTTCAGTTCCAGAATTCAGTTTTAAAACACAGATCTAAAGTCGAGGTCGTGAATCAATCCTTATCTCAGATCCAGAATTCGGTTTCAAAATCCCAGCTTAGAATCAAGTTCTGAAATTCAGGCTCAGTTCCAGAGTTATAGTACTTGATTCTGGGCGAGAAACCAAATTTTAAATCTGGGTCCTGGAAATGAAAAAAAATATCAGGTATTGAATTCTGAAACTGAATTTAATAACTAAACCCTAGAATTGGATTCTGATCTGGACTGAACGAGTCAACTACGTAGGCAAGAATTAATGAAGCATCAATTAGAAGGGTTTATTTTGTGTAATGTACCCCATTTTGCTTCAACGCAAACGACCAACAGAAGGCTGACGCAATCGCTCTTGTTCGAAGCGAAATTGGCTCTGCGATCGGCCCGCAATTGATTGAAAGTTGAACTGAATTCTCGATATTAGAACTGGAACTGAGCTCTGGACCTGAACCAACCGGAATGATGCACTTGATTTTCTTCCTGCCCAGTGAACAGCGCAGACTAAAATGAACGAAATGTATCAAGTGTTCACCTATTTTTATATTAATTATTTTACCAGTTAACCTTTTATACCTACCCAGGTACGAGAAAGGCGTCATTCTTTCATAATCGTTGGTATCAAACATTTAAGAAAACTATAACTTTGCATTATTTGTGATTGTATTATACAACTGAAAATGTAATCATCAATTGATGATCATATTTCCGATGGCATGTATCAAAAATTATGTTGATACGTTAGATACTACAAAAGATATTCACGATCAAAAACTTATCTCTCTCTCAGAGGGTAAATTTTGAAAAGGTGCCCCATAGTAAAGTAAGTCGTATTCACGACAAAAATTATGTTATTTAGTTAAGTACAACAAGAGATATTCACGATTAATTTCTGCCTATTCTTGTACGGGGTAAACTTTAAAAAGGCAATTTGAGTCGAAGACGAAACGTAAACTTAAGTTTAAAAAGGCGCCACATAGTGAAGTAAGTTGTATTCACGACAAAAATCTTATTAGTTGACAACACAGATGGCGAAGAAATGGAGAGGGTGGGGGAGAAACGGTTAGTGACGTCATAGAGATCAAATTAATTCCGATGAAGATGGTGGACAGTCAAGGGATGAGGAGGATCGAGTGGATATTAGAATCTATCTGAATTTTCTGGAGAAGGCCTAACAAAAGAGTAGGCTTCGAAATTGATGTTTTTCAAGTACCTATAGATAAGAAGCATATAAGAACTGTCCCGACTAGCCAACACATCCCGAACTGGAACCTCAGGCGGTCTATCTCGGGTCCTGAAGGATTCCAGAAGCTCTGACCTGGCGTCGCAATACTCTACGCACGACCACACGACAAGCTCGATGCCCTGATAACCGTCGCACAGGTGCAAAGACCGCTCTTCGCGAGCCCAACACGCCAGAGATGTGCGTTGAAATTGTAGTGGTTTGACTTGAGCCGTGACATAACACGAATGAAATCACGACTCACGTTCATACAAGGTTTCGTCGGTACTCTAGGGATAATGGAATGTAGCCATCGTCCCAGTTCGCCATTGCTCCATGAAGTTTGCCAACTTTCGAGAGTTTTCTGACGAGAGATACTGAAAAATTCATTGCAGCAGATTGGCCTTTCATAAATATCACCTTCTAATGCGCCCACCGTAGCCAATGAGTCTGCGTTTTCATTTCCCGGAAAGGAACAATGTGAAGGGACCCAGACTAACGATATTGAATAAGACCGCCCAGATAAAGCTCTCAAATGTTCCCGCATTTTCCCCAGGAATTATGGGGGGTGCTTTCCTGGTTTCATCGCCCGGAGAGCTTCTATTGAACTCAAACTGTCCGTTACAATGAAGTAGTGGGCTTTGGGCAAAGTTTCGATGATCTCTAGGGTGTACAGAATAGTAGCTAACAAGGGTGGCAAAAACTCGCTCATAAGATTTGATTTTTTCTATTCATCAGCTCACCACATGATTTACGATGCAATCCGAAAAATGATGGTAAAGATGAAAATCATCGCTGATTTAAACAAACACACTCACCTATACAGAGCACCGCTGACATCAAATTATGATATTCCAAGTGTACACCGAGTCCATAGAAGATACATTTTTCGCTCTATAAATAATCGCCTATAAATAGTGTAAATCCATATCAATCCTTCTGACATTTATTTCGCTAAGTGCTCTACGTGCATCCAAAGTCGGTGACATATCGCTTTCGTCATACTTTACGTATAGTGCGCCGTTATTCGTAGAAAATATTTTTTGGTGAAGACAATAAGCTGCCTTTTGTGCTACTCAGTTCCTAGACGCCAGCACTCAAAGTACTCACCATCTCTCACGCATCTGTCATTTCATTACCGGTAGCTCCATAATGACAAGAAGCAAATGCGATGCCGATGTTTGTTTTGGTTCTTCTGGCTCGCGAGGCACCAAAATAGTTTGTCGGTGTTGTTCCAAAAATTTCCACGTTAAGTGCGCTAATTTGAATAACTCGCAAGTAAAATCTTTTCGCGAGTGTCCGGGAGTATACTGGCTGTGCTGCCAGTGCCGCGAATTATCAAATCGCAACGAGTCCACCGATGCAACTATGCAATTGATTCTCCAGCGAACCACCTCAGCTCTTAAGTTGAGTGGCTCTTTAACGGATACTATGCAACTTTTCTGTCGCATGTATTCTACAACTTGTACTAGGACCAGCTGCATCCACCGTTCTGGATCACGGGATCTAGCCGAACGTTCTGTCAACGATGGTACACGTTTCTTTGAGAAACTTGACGACCTTCATCTCGATCTCACAAACCTCTTCGAATCAATACTCGAGGACAACAACAAACGGCCGCGGACCAGCAGCACTAGTAGACCATCATTAGCGCAACCTGATAAAATTCCGAGAGTTGACGTTCCAGTACGTATTCAATCTTCTTCGAATCCTATAGTTCCGCTCATTCCAGACGAAACCGAAAATCCGACAAATACTACCTCTGCTCAATCACCGTCGCCCATAACCACCGCCAATACTTGCAATGCCGATACCGCTCCACCGCTACTGCAAAATGCTACAGCTTCAACACTGGCACTTTCTGCTATCTGTACCAACAACGTAAGCATTCCACCGCCGATATGCTCCACAAACCACCACAACATTACTACTACGCATCCGCCGTCAACCGTCACCTCTATCAACACATGTTTTCAACCACCGACATTTCCGACCGGTTATCATAACCGCACTGTTCCACATCCACCACCAACCGCCACCACCGCTACTGTGATCTCTACCAACGCTCATGTAAGCTGCACACCCGTACTGAGCAATGGATCATCGACTACCAATTTCACACTACCAGCCACTGTGCCGCCTACAGCAACTGACCTTGCCGTATCAGTTTCGCATTCTACATCATCGAATTCACCTCATACTTTAAACCTTCCGCAATCAGAGTCTAGAACAACCAACATTCTGCAACCGTTACCTAAACGAATTAACAAAAACAGGCAAGTTAATAGCATTTCAGTTCTGTCAAATGTGCCTTATGTAGGGCCTAGTTATCATAGTATTTTAACTACTCATTCTACAAACAACGATACAAACAGTCAGGAAGCTCCTCTATTAGTTGCACCTCCAGCACAGCAAGTACAAGATAGTAGCAACTGGTACTATATAACAAGATTTTTACCTAACGAAACAGTACAAAATATTATACACTATGTTCAAACCAGACTTAGGTGTGACAGTAGTCTAATCGAATGCCTAAAACTCGTCCGCCAGAGTATCGATCGACCGCTCTCATTCATATCGTTTAAGCTGCGGGTCCCTAGCGATTTCGAAAATTTAATAACTTCTCCGGACTTCTGGCCATCCGGTGTGTCTATTGCTCCTTTTTTAGAGCAAGCACCCCTACGCAGACCGAATGCATCACGACCTCCACCACGACAACAAAATGTATACAACTACACCCAAGTACAATCTCCTCGATCATTCCCAATCATTTCTCAATCGATCCGTCGTCCCTACCCTCGCTCACCGGTACAGTACCCTCCGATGCCTTATCAGTATCCAACTCGACAAAGCCAAACACTTGTTTAGGAATCTACTATCAAAATATCGGAGGAATGAATAGCTGTATCGATCAATACCGTTTAGCTTGCGCTGATCGTGCCTATGACATATACATATTCATCGAAACCTGGCTGAACAGTAGCACACTATCAAAGCAAATTTTTGGAAATGCGTATTCGGTATACAGGCAAGATCGGAACGAACTAAATAGCTTTAAAAAAAGCGGCGGCGGAGTTCTGTTGGCCTGTCGCTCAAATTTTCATTCTCGTTCGCTACATGTTCCGAACTGTACTAGTGTTGAACAGTTATGGGTTGCTCTTACACTAAAAAATTGCACACTTTTTATCTGTGTAATTTACATACCGCCTGATCGCATCAACGATATGGAATTGATTCAGCAACATTTGAATTCGCTCTTGCTAGTTACTAACCAAATGGAATTGAACGATAAGTTAATGATTCTAGGCGACTTCAATTTATCTGGTGTTAATTGGATTCGCTCCGTTTCCAATTATTTGTATCCAAATGCTGACTCCTTGAATAGCAATGTTTATCATAGACTACTGGACGACTATAACACTGCTGGTCTAGTTCAATTGAATGATCATTACAACAGCAATCATCGCCTTCTGGATCTATGTTTTACCAGTCAGGAGCTTTTGAATTTCTGTTTAGTTGATGCAGCCCCCGAACCGCTGGTTAAACTCTGTCGTCATCACCCACCTCTCCATATTTCTTTAATGGAATCTTCGCCACTAATATTTAACACTACATCAGAATCTACTTATTACAACTACAAGAAAGGTAACTTCGAGGCGATGAATAGGTTTCTGTTATCACTTGATTGGTGTTCGCTATTATCGGAAAACGACTGCAACATCGCTGCCACAGTTTGGACGAATATTGTGCTTTATGCAATTGACCAGTTCGTTTCAAAGAAAACGTGTCGTCAACAAATTTATCCTCCCTGGTCAAACTCACTTCTAAAACGCTATAAACGTGAAAAAAGGTCTACCTTAAAAAAACTTACAAAGCATCCTTCTCTTCAACTAAGATCACATTATGTGTTTGTTAACAACCGTTATAAACGACTGAATAAGGCGCTTTACTATAACTACCAACGCAACATCCAAAATAATCTTAAAGATAATCCCAAACTTTTTTGGAACTATGTCAACGATCAGAGGAATGAATCGGGATTACCAACTCATATGTTTTTTGGTGAACTGGATGCTTCGACCCCTTCTGGTATTTGTGACCTATTCCGCAGCTACTTTAGCAGTGTTTTCTCCAAAGAAACTTTGTCTACGCAGGATATTCTCTTGGCCACCAGCAATGTTCCACTCCGTTCATCGTTTGGTCCTCATCCTACGATTACGACTGCTGACGTTAACAATGCATTTTTGAAACTGAAATCATCATTAAGTTCCGGCCCTGATGGTATTCCGTCATTAGTGTTGAAAAAATGCTGCAGAAGTCTTCTTGTACCTTTGACAAAACTGTTCAACCTATCTCTCCAGCTTGGATATTTTCCCGAATCTTGGAAAAACTCTTACGTTTTTCCCGTTTATAAGAAAAGGGATAAATCCCTTATTTCAAACTATCGAGGAATTGCTGCATTATGTTCAGTTTCAAAACTATTTGAAATAATAATCCTGGACTTCATAACTCACAACTGCTCCAGTTACATATCTGATTCTCAACACGGTTTCATGCCTAAACGGTCTACGTCTACAAATCTTGTTCTATATACATCATATATCATTCGATCTATGCAAGCGCAACATCAAGTTGATGCCATCTATACAGATTTCACTGCTGCATTCGACAAGATTAACCATGAAATAGCAATTGCAAAGCTCGACAGGCTTGGATTTAGCGGCCCTTTTCTCAATTTGATGGAATCATATCTGACTGGTCGTAGTATGACCGTGAAAATTGGTGACTGCATTACTACATCATTCATCGTGAGCTCTGGCGTTCCTCAGGGAAGCCATCTAGGACCATTCATATTTCTGCTATATCTAAATGATCTGAATTTCGCATTGCAATGTATGAAGCTATCATTCGCCGACGATTTCAAGCTGTTTCATCTCATCAAAGATCTGAAAGACTCAAATTTCTTGCAGTCACAGCTGGATGTATTTTCCAACTGGTGCAACGTCAACAGAATGGTCCTGAACGCCTCTAAATGTTCCGTTATCTCCTTCTCTCGTAAACGAACCACGATCACGTATGATTACACTATTTCGCAAGCTGTACTAAAACGGGAGACATCAATTAAGGATCTAGGTGTGTTATTGGATTCAAAACTTAGTTTCAAAGGTCACATAGAATATACCCTCTCTAAGGCATTCAAGATGCTAGGTTTCATCTTTCGCATCTCAAAGAATTTCAATAACATATACTGCCTGAAATCGTTATATTGCGCTCTAGTTCGTTCTACTTTTGAGTATGCTGTTGTTGTTTGGGCACCATATTACCAAACTGATAAGCTGCGCATTGAAACTGTTCAGCGCAAGTTCATTCGTTTTGCTTTGCGTCGCCTGCCCTGGAGAGATCCCTTGAATCTCCCAAGCTACGAAGATCGATGTAGGCTCGTACACCTCGATTTGCTATCTGTCCGCCGTGATACATTGAAAGCTGTTTTCGTCGCGGACCTCATCCAATCTCGAATTGATTGTGCAGATCTCCTACAACAGCTAAATTTTGACATTCATCGGCGTAATTTGCGGTTTAATCCCTTTCTCAGAATTCCTCGTGCTAGAACTAACTATGGCTTTAATGAACCGTTTTCGAGTATGTGTCGCGTATTCAATACTTGCTCTGATGAATTTGATTTAAATCTATCTCGTAACACCATTAAAACCCGTTATCTCCGATTTTTTTCCCGCTAGTTTTATTTAGATAATTAGACGATATCAATAGTTGTTAGCTAGCTTTGTAGTTTAAATAAGGGTAATTTAAGATTTCGTTATGTATCAGTTGGACAAATGTTATCTGTTGATACAAAGATGAGAAGGTTTTATGCCTGCTGGAGAAGGAGAACAAAGATCTCAGCTCCAGCGGGCTTTTCCCTTGCTCCTAAAAAATAAAATAAAATAAAAAAAAATAAAAATGGTATTGATGGTTCTCAGTTTTGATTTCATAGCATTTAACTCTCATTCCTAGTTTTAAAAAGTGAGTACTGAGTTTGGCATCACTGTACCGAGCTACACCGGTGAGTGTATTCTTAAACCACAGAGCTGCCAACATAACCCAGATTTTCGGTTTTGTTTTTGTTGGTACTCAAAACGAACACGAGCATCAATGTACTAAAACAAATGTCGAACCGTAGTGTGATGTATACCATAAACGATTGAATTTCATGTCTCGAGCTAAACACAACTGGCTACTGAAACGAATGCGTTCTCCAGCATGCGAGAACATGTCTTGAGAAATGGATTGAAATGGCATCGATTCGAACATTGGCCGCCCATGGCAACTCTGGTGGGTGGGGAATACAAGCGAGACAGTTTCATAAGAATCTGATTCAATGTGTTGATGTACAAACACATCAAATCACAACTCACAAATCGTCTCTCAGTTGGTTCTAATATTTGATGAGCAGTCAGCGCTCATCTGCTGATTGCTTGACACTACGATGTTGAGACGATGTTTTCTCTATACAAATGGGTACCCAGTTACTCAACTCGTTCAGCGATGCTTTTGAAACCGATTTGCAGGTGAGCTGAACTCGGTGATGATGAAGTACTGAGTTGATTATTGCCAGCCCTGGTAGCAAATTCTGCGAATTTAACTGAAGCCGAATCACTGAGTTTGAACGAAGCGGTGACGTTCCGATTGACGATGCCCAAGCCTGTGGACTCGTTGATGTTCGATCCATCAGTATAAAACACCTTTTCACAATCAGCTGTTCTAAATTTATTATAAAAATTATTAGGGGTAATTTGAGGACGTACGTGACCCGAAATTCCATGAATCTCTTCTCTCATGGATGTGTCGAAAAACACAGTAGAATCAGAAGTACCCAAGAAATGAGCACGGTTGGGAAAAAAAGAAGAAAGATTTATATTCTAAGCCGTATAATCAAAATACAAGTACATAAAACGGGTCTGAGAATTGATTTTGACAAGCCTTTTGAAGTTTTCAATCACCATCGGATTCAAGATATCGCATCGGATTAGTCGGATCGGAATCGATATAAGGGATCCCAGAATCTCCTTTTCAACGGTAAAACACCCGCGAGCACTTCAAGACTCATCGTATGAGTCAACTGCATGCAACCTAAGGCAATACGCAAACATCGATACTGAATTCTTTCCAGCTTGACGAAATTGGTGTTCGCCGCGGATCGGAAGCAGAAGCATCCGTATTCCATCACGGACAACATCGTTGTTTGGTGCAACCTGAACAGGTCTCTTGGTTGACACCCCACCATGATCCGCTTTTTGTGCGAATAAAGTTGATTCTCATCCCCAGGTGCCAATGGAGTCGAGCCAGATCCCGAGATATTTGAATGTTTCACCCCTTAGTTGAAGCTGTAGTTGTGCTGGTTCTGCTCCTTGAAAATAAAACCAGCTCAACCAGCTCCGTAGGGAATTCCATACCAAGTTGAAGAGCACACGTGGAAATCTTGTAGAGTGTATCTTGTAATGGTCCCTGGAGATCGGCAGCTTTGGATCCCATAATAGACACCACACTGTCGTTTGTAAGCTGTCTTAGCTCTGTTGTTACATTAATCAATTATTCTCACGTAAAAATTGCATAAAAGGAAGCTTATGCATGAACCCAGAGAAAGACCCATGTAACTGAATCGTATTGTCGACAAATCACCATGTTCAAAATACATGTGTTTCTCAGACAATAGATTATATAAAAAGTTGTTCCAAACTAGCGAAAGACCATGCTGATGCAGCTTCTCAGAAAGGATATTTATTGAAACTGAATATAAAGCCCCCTTGATGTCAAGGAAAACTGATGCCATTTGCTCTTTACGAGCAAATGTCACTTGAATTTCTGTTGAGAGCAACGCAAGACAATCGTTCGTTCCTCATTCGTAACCGAATGTTCGATGTGAACACACGCGTTTTTCTTACGATCGACATCGGCAGAACGAAAGTCCGTCATTATCAGTAGACGGCCAAACAAACTGATTTCGGATATCATGATTCCCAGTTTCCGATTCAGGAGGAACAGAAAATAGTGGTCATATTTTCTCAAATGGATCTCACTTACTTTTCTCAGTGATGGTTTGACCAATTTTCAAAAACTTAGGTTTCAATGGAAAGTCCTGTGGTCTTGTACTGAATTCCAGAATTCCATCCGGATCCGAAATCTGGTTTTGGAATTATAGGGTAAAGTGTGTTAAAAATTTTATACCTTCACGCGAGCGAAACAGAAAACGTGAAAAAATTCTAAATCGGCTAAAAACTACTCCAATTGGTAGTCATTATCAGTAAACAGTCAACTAAACCGATTTCGGTTAATCTTTCAAGAATCGAAGAATTCTATTTTGAAGAATACTACAGTATTATATATGACAGTATGTTTGATATGAGAAAGACATCATTACACCACTGGGTAGATTTAAACATTTTTTTTTAAATAAATTTCAATTCATTGACATTTTTTTATTTTTTCGGTCGCTCTTATCATAAAATAGCTAAAATTTTTATCAACCGCAGTAGTACCAAGGTCACATACTAGTTGTAGACAACCGTATCCGTTTTGTTTTCTTTATAGCGTGAACGAAATTGCGCTGCCTCCGAAACACGAAAAAGGGAGACTAGTGGTGCCGAATTAAGTTTTCATGTCCACAAAGAAGAAGGATTTATCAGACAGTTTTATGGGAGCCGTTTTCGAGAAAATTGAGTCCACACTTTGTCTCTAATTTTTACATATTACCATGTAACTCTGGAACCGGAAGTCGGATTCAAATGTATTTTAATAGCACGCTATGGGACCATAAGACCTTTTATTTGAATCTTAGTTTGTGAAAATCGATTCAGTAAGTGCATATTTTTTCGAGCAGGCTATGGGACTATGGGACCTTTTATTTGAATCCTGGTTGGTGAAAATCGGTTCATCCATCGCCGAGAAAAGTGAGTGCATATTTTTGTTACATACATACACACATAAACACACACAGACATTTTCTGATATTCGGATCTCCGGACCTAGGTTAAAAAGTCGGTTTTCACAGTGATTGCATATCCTTTCTATGTGTGTGTATGTGTGCCTGTCAAATAATCTCACTAGGTTTTCTCGGAGATGGCTGAACCTATTTTGACAAACTTAAATTGAAAAGACAGGCCTCATGGTCCCATACGGAATTCCTGAATTTCATCCGGATCCGACTTCCGGTTCCGGAGTTATAGCGTAAAATGTGTTCAATATTGTACACCGTCACTTAAACCGGCGAAACAAAATAAGTAAACAAATTCCTAAACTGATCTCAAAACTACACAAATCGATAGTCATTATCAGTAGGCAACTAAACAAACCGATTCCGGCTATCCTGGTTCCCGGTATCCGGTTCCAGAAGTACCGGAAATAGCGGTCATATATACCAAAATGGATTTGAATAAAAACTAGTAGAGTTTGTATGTCATGTTAGTTGGTGGCCGTCGGTTCGATTATACCGGTTCTCGGGTTCCGGTGCCGGAGGTGCATATAATAGTAAACCCACTTCGTTTTTTAAAGGATGGCCTACGCGAGCAAAACACTGTTTCATTCTTTGTGTTATACTAGTTCATGCACAAGCAATCCTTTTGTTTCTTTCAAAAATCGAAGAGAAAATTTTTGAATAGAATACCACAATATTATACATGAGAAAGGCATCATTGCACCACTGGGTGGATTAAAACAGGTTTCTTTTTTTTAATTTATTTTATTTGAGAGCTGAAATTTACATTCTCTCTCTTCAGCAGGCATAAAACCTCCTCATCTTTTTATATCAACAGATAACAAAGATCCAACAGATATATTGCTTGATACTAAGGGCTTAAAGTAAAATTACTCCCGGCGGGGGTCAAGAGTGACTGAACGGTGACGATGGTACGTGTCATTGAAGACCGCATCCTGCTATCCGTGTGGGTCCGCGGGAAAACCCTCAACTCACAAACACTCGGCAGGTGTCCCGCATGGGCGGCGTTTCGAAAGAAGTTGAAAGTAGCAAAAGATTAAGTTAATTGTCTCAATAAATGGTGAAAAGATGGAGTTGGATGTCCAGTTGATAATAGGGGGCCCAGACGACAGAAGCGTATTCTAGAATAGTACGAACCAGTGCGCAATATAGTGCTTTTAAGCAATATATGCTTTTAAAGTTCTTTGTGACTCGAAAAATAAAACCGAGATAATATACTCGACGTGATGCTTGAAACTAAATTTAGAATCCAAAAGGACTCCCAGATCCTTTACAGTCGATTCTCGCTTGAGGATAGTTCCGAAAATAGCATAGTTAAATACTAAGGTTTTGCGTTTGCGTGTAAAAGGGATCACGGAGCATTTAGATGGGTTTAATACCATTCTATTGAGGTCGCATAAGTTGGAGAAAATATCCAACTGTTTTTAAGTAACCTTGCATCTTCGTGGTCTGTAATAAGATGAAACAATTTAAAATCGTTGGCGAAAGATAATTTCATGCATTGCATCGAATGTTTCAAATCCAAGATGACTGCCTTGAGGTACCCCCGAGTTAGCTCGAAAAGGTGCAGCTGTGCAGTCCCCGAATTAAGCTATCGTACTACGACCAATCAATTACGAATGCAACCAATTTAAAAAAGATCCATTAAATCCAAGTCGGTCAAGTTTGGAAATTTGGTGATTTATTTTATCAAAAGCAGTGGAGAAGTCTGTATATATGGCGTCAACCTGCTGTCGCGCCTGTAGCGACTGAATTACGTAGGATGTATAACATACCAGGTTTGTAGATGTGGATCGTTTTGGCATAAAACCGTGGTGAGTTGAAGATATGTAATTAGAGCAGTTGTGGGTAATGAAGTCCAAAACGATTATTTCGAAAAGCTTGGAAACTGCACATAAAGCAGCAATTCCGCGGTAATTTGATTCTTCCATGAATTAGGAAAAATACCTGAGCGCAAAGAAATATTGAATAATATCATCAAAGGAACCTGTAGACTTTCTGAGCAATTCTTAATAATAATGGAGGGTGTTCCATCAGGGCCAGCGCTAGTTGATCTTTTCAGTTTAGCTAATGAAGATTTTAACCATATCTATGGTAATAATGGGATGGGGACCAACAAGGGGGCTTCAAGGAACATTGTTGGCAGCATCGAATATGTTATTACTAGTCAGACTTTCTTCACAGAAAACGCTGCTGAAGTGTTTGCCAAAGAGATCACAGATATCACGCGGGGTCGGTACTTGCAGAGTGCCGAGCGACATATGATTAGGTAACCCTGATTCATTTCTCTGTTCATTAACGTGACTCCAAAACCTGTTAAGGGTGGGATTTAAGGTTCTTCTGAATGCGACATTGAAAGGTACAGTGGAGCGATTTATTCAATCGTTTATAACGATTGTTGTGGAAGAGATGATAGGATCTAGAATGAAGAGTAGGCTTTTTGGTGAATTTCCTCAAAGCGCATCGTTTGGCTCGTTTAAAACGCTTCAAGGTTGGGTTTGACCACGGTGGACAGAGTGGTTTTTTCGTAGCTTTTTGGGTATAAATTGATTAATAGCGTCGGTTATTATATGTGTCCATAGATCAACGGCAGAATTACAGTCACGATTGGATAGTAAATAATTCCAATCCAGTTCCATCAGCAATCTATTCATTTCATTGAAAGTACCATTTTTGTAGTCACAGAAAGTTGATTCGGAGACGTCATTGAAAACAACAGACGGACAATCACGAGTGGCAATGTGAAGTGGGAAATGATGTTGGCAGGATTTAACGAGCGGGGAGAGGGCAAGGGTTATTGAGCAAGTATTTATGAGTTCAAGACTAACAAAGCAGAGATCAAGCAGGCGATTGTTATTGTTATTTTGATCGTTAAACTTTATTAGTCTTGCAGTACTATAGCTATCAAGAAGCTTCAGGGAAGTGGGTGTTTTAGACGGGCTTGCAATATCGGAAAATAAATAATTAGACGAAGAGCGAGACCAGCGAGATCGTCCCGGGTTGGCGGTTCAATGCATAGGACGCTGGTTTTACAAGCCAGTTGTCGTATGTTCGATCCATGACCTGGAAGGATTCTTAGTGTCAGTAGGAACCATAGTACTAGCCATGCAATGATTCTGTACACTATGAATCGACTGCGAAGTCTGTTGAAACAGAAAGGCCAAATTCCACAAAAGGAATGTATTGCCAAGAGGTTGACGTTTCGAGACCATTTACTGCCGGGGAAATTATAGTCGCCTATAATAATCACCTTATCGTCTAAAGCCATTTGATTTTTAACTTGTGAGAGCGAGTTCAAATGCTACTAGAGACAACTGTTGACATTTGAATTTTGAGCGACAGGCGAGCTGCTTTTTTATGGCTGTTCTGCTCGGTGCGATCCTGCCTGTAAACAGAGAAAGAATCACCGAATATTTGCTTAGAGAGAGTGTTGCCGTTTAACCATGTCTCCGTAAACAAGTATATGTCGCCTACGACATATACGAACGTTGGTGGAATCAACTGCTCTCTTGAAGATTATCGTCTCGCTTGCTCTGACGGTGCCTACACTTCTGAATTCGGTATGTGATGAGCTGCCTGTTTCGAACTGAGTGCTAAAAAAGGGGAGATAGATATGCCATGTGGCCAGAATTCTGGTGAATTGATCACCTTTTCAAAGGAATTTGGAACGGCTATTTTGAAAGAGACAAAAGAAAGAGGTCTGTTAGTATTCAAACGTACCAGTTTTTGACACCTAATTAAACTTATGCTACACTCAATTTTAGCATTAACATAGTGATTAATATTTTCTTCAGTTTCAGTAGGCATGAATCATGTTAAATAGTACCATATTTCGGTATCAGGTATTTGTTGGACGGGGTGATCACTAATAGAGGTACAATTTTATTTCTATAGTCTATTGCGCGCTTATTTTCATTTTGTCGTTGTGGGAGGGGGGCTATGGTATTTACTACAGTATAGGCAGGGGAGATTGTCGGCGGAAGAGGGCCAGTATTGGGAACATTCGATATAAAAGAAATGGTAGCTTGCATGTTATTATTTGTAGATGGTTGTGGCTGCCGAGGCGACACTGAACAGTGTGGTACTGTTGATGAAGAACAAGTAAGTTGGGATGTCGGTGATGGCAGATGATAACGGAGGATGTGAATCAGAATTCATGATGATAGTAAGAGGCATCACTGGCTGAGTTGTAAACAGCGGTTGCGTTGAAATGGAGCAGTTCCTGGTTGCAATTGGAACAGTGTTCTCTTCTATTGCGGTGGAATTTGGATGATAAGCAATACTTTCCAAATTTGTTGTACATGACGCAGAGATGTCTTTGGTGGGACGATTGGCGACTTTTTCTGGTTGAACAATAAAAGGGCGGCCAGTACTACTGGTGCGGGATCGTTTGTTGTTGTCTTCAAATATTAACTCAAAGAGGTTGGTTAAATCCAGTTGTAAATTATCAAGGCGTTCGAAAAAAGCAGTACCGTTATTTACGGAGCGTTCCAATCTATCTCGAAATTGGTTGTTACAGCAAACCTTGGCACAGGGCTGGGTATACATACGTCAGAAAGTTTGTATTGAATCAGTCAAGGCACCAACCAGCTTTAATGTAGAAGTGGTGCGTTAGAGAATCAAGCTCATCGTATCAGTGGATGATGCGTTTTTATTTGAAGACCCACGGTTTTTAGGTCAAAACCAAAACACTCCAGGACAGCCCCGAATGGTTTTAGAAAGAGTGCTGTACACATTTGAGCATTTAACATGATAACTACCGGAGCAAAATTCGCAGATTATCTTGACACTTCTCGATCCAGATGAACCAAAACAAGGTTCAGCATTGCATTTACTTCTCATCATGTTCATAAAATGATTTTGACAGGAACGTGAGTGCGAGAGTGGCGTGAGTGCTAATGGCTTGATAAACGTAGCACAAACCAAGCGAATCAACAGCGATCAAATGCAAGTTATACCACTGAATTGTAATGAAGAGTAACCGTAAATAGACTTCGTTGTAGAAATCATTGCAAATCACTAGATACACCGCAAAGTAGATAGATTACGGTTAATTATTCCGGTAAAAACTGGAATATAGCCGAGCGAAAAAATAATACTTCTAAACACTTCTTATACACTGAACCAAGAAAGGGCAGCTCAATTTGTGCTGCTCTGCACTGATGAGTCAAAGACGAAACGTATAAATACTACCATTTCGTTGTTTAAATTGTGAACGATTACGCCTCCTAAGAAGACTAACACTTTCATTACTCGTTTTTGGTGCATGTCTTTGCTAGATGTCATTGCTAAACTGAAAAGCATTGTAAATAAAAAAGTTTAGTTAAAATAAAAATCGATTAGCTGTACTAAATTTTAACCAATCAAGTTCAGAAAAACAACTAACAAATTAATTGTTTTGCGATCGCTGGCTTTTGCATGCAGGAATCTATTCGTTCCCAAAGCTCAAACTAAATTTAATTCATCTATTATCGACGACATTATCAACATTCTCTCTTGATCCTGTTGTGATATACATAATTAAGTATTTCTAAAAATAACTAAGCAGAATCTCAGAAGCAGAATTCATTGATCATGGATCTGTTTCGAATTCCATTCACGGTAACGCGTCGCCCTTCTTCATTTTCAAAGAAATAAGGACCGATGATTCCACCAGCCCATAGACCGCACCAAACAGTAAACCCTTCTTATTCTTGTCGATTGTTTGGCATTGAAAAGAGTGAATGTAGATCAGGACCGCTTTTACAGAGGATCAGCGACAGCACGTGCCCCCGGGTCTTAGGAGGCCGTCGAGTAAAAAAAACGATCATTCAGTTAGTTAGGGGCAATAAAGAAAAACTTGCCTCGGGCCCATTAACACGTAAAAGCGACGATGATGACGACGCAAGATGTGGTAATTAAGTTATTTATGATGTCTCAGACGGACGATTATGTGCACCATAAAATTTTCTCAGAAATTGTATGATCGATTTCCACAAACAGGCTCAAACAAAAGTTCCTATAGTCTCACAAAAAGGTTATGTTAGTCTTGAAAAGGTTATGTTAGTTTATACCCAAATAAAATTTTCTATTTATTTATTTATTTATTTATTTTGGAGCAGGGAAAAGCCCGATGGAGATAAAATTTGGCAATCTCTCTCTCCAGCAGGCATAAAACCTCCTCATCATTTGTATCAACAGATTAGAATGATCCAACAGATACATTTGGGCTTAACACTAATAATTAAAACTAAATCTATAACTAGTTGATGACACTAGGCATTGAGAGAGAAGAAAAAGTACGGGTGTGTAATGTCAGAGACATAACTGGATGTCGTGAATACGAATAAAACTGACATGATTTCTTTACACTTTCGAATTCGAATTGATAGTTGATCGATTGTGTGAATTGCGAAACTTTCCCCCTTTTCACTACTAAACTTTTCAACGAGTTTTGACGTCGATTATCTCATTTCGGATTTGCATATTTCATTGAAAAAAACTATTAAGATGCTGTACAGGATTCATTTCTGCCTTTTAGAATGATCAAATTGTGGAATTCTCAACGATATTGAGCACAGTTCGGAACATTTTTCTCGAACAGCGAAAAGTGCACGAAGCAAATCAAATTATTTTTGATTTTCACTAAACTGATGATTTCTACCTTCGAATTTCAAAGAAGTAATCTTAATAGTTCTTTAGATAACATTTAGAGCCATAAGAACGGCTGATTTTATAAAATGTTGTCTACTTTTCGTTTCTTGTTTTCTTTCTTTCCAATGCAAAGCACCAGCAGCTGATGCAATCGTTCTTACTTGAATTGAAACTAGCTTTGCGTACAAACCGACACATCCGCACGCAGTGCCAAATGATGCGAAACTGGTAATGCATCTTCTCGCCTTGACGACCGGAAGGCAAATGAGAACTACGACCTGAGCGTTTGAGGTTTGGCACCACGCGAAAGGTCTGCTTTCGTCGACGACTGCTCCGCCTGACGATTGAAGTCCAAGTGAGAGCACGACCTAAGCGTTTGAGGCTTTATACCACGCAAAAGGTCTTCTTTCATTGACGACTGAAGTCTGAATTTTGCTCATCGACGACTGAAGTCTGAGCGTTTGAGGTTTTTAACCACGCAGAAGGTGCACTCTCCGAAGCTGCTGGTCCCACGATGTCTGCTTGCATCCAACGCACAAGAAGAAATGATCGAATTTCATTTTTTTTTTTGCATAAATTTAATTTTTATTAAAACAGTTTGACGGTTTACAATGTGCTATTTTACATATAGAGGGATTCAACAATTGGTTTTTCATCTCAGTTTTTGTAGTAATGTTTTTAACAAATTTTGGATTTTTTGCAGTTTGCTAATTTACATTTTAACTTTGTAGTTGATGTTTTTAATTTGATAACCTACGAATTTAATATAAGACCTAAGAAAACAATTCACGAATGATGTGATGTTCAGATACACTTGCTGCTTGCTGGTAGCGATTGTAGACTTCAACCATTTGTTCGTTGATCATTTTGATGTTGGCCAGTTCGTGGATATCCGAGATTCGCGTGGACAGCGGGACCTGGAGTATCATCCGGAGATATTTATTCTGGATCACTTGAACTTTTCTCCTGTGTGTTGGAGCACAGTTCATCCAGATGGGCGAAGCATACAGCAGCATCGGACGGACGATTTGCATGTAAACTGCAAGACGGTTAATGATGGACAGTTTCGACTTCCTGTTTATCAACGGGTAGAGCTTTTTAAGCAAGAGCAAGCTTTTTTGCCCAACGGCTTCTACGTGGTGTCGGTAAAGGGATTTGGCATCCATGTTCAGCCCCAAGTACAGTACTGAGTCTGACCATGCGATGTTCACTCCTTGGACCTGGATGTTTTTCGGTGGATTTAGCAACCGCTGCGTGTTCCGGTGAGGGAAGATGATGACCTGTGTCTTGGAAGCATTCACGCGAATCTTCCAGTCCGACAGGTAGCTGGTGTAGCAGTCAATTCCTTTCTGAAGATTGCTTATTAGATGATTGACCACTCGGCCGCTGTACGACAACGATGAATCATCGGCGAAAAATGAACGTTTCCCATTCCGAGGAAGAACGGGGGCATCGGCAGTGAATATATTGTACAGAACAGGCCCAAGGATGCTTCCCTGGGGGACTCCGGCTGGAACGTCGAACTCGTCAGAAAGCGTTGAAGGTAACCAATTTGTGGATGAGACCATTATGCCAAACACTGTCGAAAGCCTTCTCGATGTCCAGGAAGGCCATTATGGTTGATTTAGACACGGTTTTGTTACGGTTGATTTCATTTGTCACACGAAGCAGTTGGTGCACTGTTGAGTGACCTTTACGGAAGCCGAATTGTTCATCCGGGAGAATGCGGTGATCATCCACATGCATTAGAATGCGACTGTAGATGGAGCGTTCAAACAGTTTGCTGAGTGAAGACAGCAAGCTAATTGGTCGATAGCTTGACGGTGATGTCGGATCTTTTCCGGGCTTGAGGATAGGAACAACTTTTGCAAGTTTCCATTGCGACGGGAAATAGCTCAGAGCAAGGCAACTGTTGAAAATTTTACAGAGCAACTCCAAAGATTTGGGACCCAGTTTTTTCAGGACAACGTTAAAAAGCCCATCAAAACCGGGCGCCTTCATATTTCGAGTAAACTTGATGTTTTTCTTTATTTCATCAACGGTAATACGGGCGTCGGGGGAAACTTCGACGGTAGCACGATCAGTGTGCAAGATTGACTCCTGGACTAAGTCTTCTTTCGGACTGACGATATTAATACCGAGACAGTGTGACGATTTAAAGTGCAGAGCAATTGAATTAGCCTTTTCTAAGGGAGTAATGAGCAGAGCATCATTATCCTTCAACGGAGGAATCGGTTTCGGCTTCTCTTTCAGTACCTTGGCCAGCCGCCAGAAGGGACGAGAGTAGTCCGGAAGATGTTTAATATTTTTGGAAAATTTTCTATTCCGAATTTTTTCCAGTCTGATTTTTACAATCCGAGATAATGTTTTGAAAAGAACTTTTCGGCTGTTATTCAGAGTTCGCTGATACTGCCGCCTCAGCGAATTTTTTAGAGAGATCAATTGTTTAGTTTTCTGATCGAGCTGGGTGAACTTACGTGTGATTGGCACCACCGGAACATGTAGATCCTCAGATTCTTGCAGTAATTTGGTAAATCTTTCTAATACGCTGTCGACGTCTTCGCAGGTCTCGATGGAAGTGGTATCATCAATGCGGCTTTCGATGTGATTTACCAACCGGTCCCAGTTAGCACGATGAAAGTTTTTACGGGAACTACGGGAACGAACGTATTCAGCACCGATCCCCAACATCACCGGAAGGTGGTCAGACGATAGTGCAGTTTTTGTTTCCGGAACAGATAAACCGACGACCATGTTTGTCAGAAATAGGTCGAGCGTAGATCCAACACCCGCATGTGAATAAAACGTGGGTTCATCCGGGTTTGCGATGATATAATGTCCACACTGAGCATCTTCATGGAGAATTTTGCCATTTCTGTTCGTCGTTGTGCAGCCCCAGGAACCGGAGCGAGCATTTAAATCACCAGCAATAATAAATTTGGTATTTCTGCGTGTCAGCTTCTGGAGATCATTCTGGAACTGATTGCTCCCGTTAGCACGGGCACTGAACTGCTTAGGACAGTAAACTGTTATAAACACTATTTCACCGATTGATGTTGTAACTATGATGCCAAGCGCTTCGATGGTCGTTCTGTTGAAACTAGGCAGTAGCTTAAAGGGAATCCCTTTACGAATTGCTATCGCCACACCACCCCCTCCGGACGATGTGCGATCTAAGCGGACGAATGTGAAGTCAGGAAGACTGAAGGTATCATTTGGATTTAAATGCGTCTCAGTGATTGCAGCTATGTCGATTTTTTCGGCTTCTAGGAACTCGCTGAATTCCAGTTTTTTTGGTGCCACACTCCTGGCATTCCAATTAAGGACTCGGATTGAAGAACTGTCCATGGTTATAATAAAACTTCATCATAACAGCCACCTGGTCTTGGGCTGTACGGCAAGCACGGGTTTGCTTATCCAATTCGAGAAAAAGGAAAGCGAGTTGATCCATGGAGTACATGCCACCGGATTGGGTAGCACCTGTCACTTGAGCGTATGACCGAAATCCTGGAGGGGTAGGATTAATCGGATTTGGATTTGATAGCTGCGGAGCTGATGGCCGACCGGGAAGTACAGGGTTCAAGGGAGGGAAATCATTGATGTCGAATTCCACCTCCTTTTTGCGTTTTGGTTGATTCTTGTTGGATGTTCGTTTACGAAAATCGATGAACTCCTTACGCTTGGGGCACATACGGCTGGTGGAAGTGATCACCTCCACAATTGTGACACTTAACTATGTCTATTTCTTCTTCCATCTGGCATTCATCTGGTTTGTGGTCAGCACCGCATTTCAGGCATCGAGGGCGAATATGGCAGTTTCTGGTTCCATGTCCAAAATTCAGACAATTGGAACATTGCGTGACATCACGATGTACAGGCTTGTACCGCTCCCATTGAACGGCAATATTGTGAAGTGTGCGGAGTGACTTCAGTTCGGCTAAAGTGATTGAACCACGTTTCAAATGGATCAGATACAGCTGGTCGCGATATTTAGCTTCCTTGTTGTGACGCATGATTTTGTAAATTGATTCTGGGACCAATTTCACATTTTCCAGTGCTTGCTTCAACACCTCCACTTCCATTTCAGGCAACCCACGTAACACCACTTTGAACGGCTTGTTCGCAGCGATGTCATGTGTGAAGTATTCCATTTTTCGTAGTTCCAGATATTTTTCCATTGCTTTGAAATGACGAATGGAAGGAACGGTGATTTTGTATCCATCAGAGCATAGTCTGATCGATGCTTGAAGGCCTTTGTTAACAAGGTCGGTAATATCCGTGATAAGATGTTCCGATTTTCCTTTCACATAGAACGGGGGAGGTTTCTCTTTCCTTTCTAATCCCTCTTCCGGAAGAATGGAGTACTGGTTGCTTGCCAAAAGCTTCTTGGAACTTGTTGTATCAGTTTCCCCATCGGCTGGGCGTTTTTTAGTTTGCCCTTTCGAAGAGCTCTTTTTACCCATGTCGGGTTGCTTCCTTTCGCGAGACAACGCGACGAGAACGACAACGATTTACTAACGATTTCAAATAAACTAACGGTGGTACACCCGGGAATAAGACACGTCCGAACTTAACAGAAGTACGATCGAGAATGATGATGATCGAATTTCGAAGACGGTTTCCCTTTTAAACGCAGTCAGTTGAAGATATGTTCCTGACTACCTCAAAATCGTCGTCCTTGCGCGAAAAAGCCAAGCAAAAGTACAGAGTTTTCCGCGTTGTTTTCAAAGTTTGAGAAAACTTGATATTTGAGTTGTTTGTGGTTATCTCACACTGTTCAAAATATTATCCCAAATTCCTGATCATATTATTGATGAAATGGTGAAAGAATTATGTTGCTGTCTTTAATACGAGTCGAGATATTCACGATTAAGTTCTGCCCATTCTTCCATATGGCTAATTTTGAAAAGGCACCCCATAGTAAAGTAAGTCGTATTCACGACAAAAAGTAAATAGGTAAATGTTATATAAGGGTTGGTGAGGGGGTGGGGTGGTAAACGAGAGTGGGCTAACGACGGTGTTAAGAAAACGATGGGGTTAGAATCGGCATGAAGATCTGGTTAGTGATCGAAAAACGGATGGTTGATGACAAAGAAAAAGTAGAAGGGACGACCGAGTTACTTTCAACGAGCGAATCTAGTTAGTTTCCAATAGAGATTGAAGAGAGACGGAGTAGGAAAGATCACAATAATCCAGCAGATACCATGTCATAAACTTATTACTGATAATTAAAACTACCCCTATTACTAACCTTAATACTTAAGAAGTAGAGAAGTAGTTCAGAAACAATTTTTTCACGGTGTTGCGAGATAAGTGAAAATCGAACAAGTGAGAACATCGATTAAATAGACGGCA
This sequence comes from Malaya genurostris, assembly GCF_030247185.1. Taxonomy (NCBI): domain Eukaryota; kingdom Metazoa; phylum Arthropoda; class Insecta; order Diptera; family Culicidae; genus Malaya; species Malaya genurostris. Next base: position 81,596,277 of record NC_080570.1, on the reverse strand, counting down.
CATACTAGAAAACGGTTCGATATAGCCGTAATTAGTGCGATCAGATTGAATTCTGAGAAATGGATAAGATCGGAGGTTGCGAAAATTAATAGCTAGGTTAAGTTTATGTAACGATTCGGGGCAATCAGTTTGAGATTGTAACAAATCCGCCACCAAAATAGCTTTACAGATGTCTCGGCGTACGGATAACAAGTCTAATAAATCAATAAGTTTACAGCGCTCACTATAGCTGGGAAGGTTGTTGGGATCCCTCCAAGGAAGACTGCGAAGTGCAAACCAAATAAATTTATGCTGAATAGCATCTATGCGTTGAATGTCGAGTTGATAATACGGAGCCCAGACGACTGCAGCATATTCGAGTATAGAGCGAACCAGTGCACAATATAGTGCTTTAAGACAATATATGTTATTAAAATTCTTTGTAATGCGGAATATGAAGCCTAGCATCTTGGAAGCCTTAGAGATCGTACATTCTACGTGATTCTTAAAATTAAGTTTTGAATCCAACAGAACTCCTAAATCCTTGACAGTCGATTCTCGTTTGAGAATAGTCTGGGAAATGGTATAGTCGAATACAACTACTGTGCGTTTACGTGAGAAAGAAATCACGGAACATTTTGAAGCGTTCAGGACCATTCTATTGAGGATGTATCAACTGGAGAAGATATCTAACTGTTTCTGCAGGAATTTGGCATCTTCCATGTCTTTAATAGGATGATATAATTTAAAATCGTCGGCGAATGATAGTTTTTTTACATTGCAGCGCAAGGTTCAAATCATTGAGATACAGCAAAAATAAAAAGGGTCCGATGTGACTACCTTGAGGTACCCCCGAGATAGTAAGAAAGGGTGCGGCTGTGCAGTCACCGATTTTAACTAACATAGTACGGTTAATCAAATAAGACTGCAGCCAGTTCAAAAAAGGACCGTTAAATACAAGTCTTCCTAGTTTTGCAATACCTATTTGGTGATGTATTTTATCAAATGCAGCGGAGAAGTCAGTATATATAGCGTCAACCTGCTGTCGCGCCTGTAACGACTGAATGACATAGGAAGTATAACACACAAGATTCGTAGATGTAGATCGTTTAGGCATGAAACCATGCTGAGTTGAAGATATATAATTAGAGCAATTGTGTATGATGAAGTCCCAAACGACTAATTCAAAGAGCTTACATACAGCACACAAAGCGGCAATTCCTCTGTAATTCGATATTTCACATTTATTGCCTTTTTTAAATACGGGGAAGATAAATGATTTCGTCCATGGTTCGGGAAAAATTCCAGAGCATAAGGATGTATTAAATAGCATCACCAATGGGGCTAATAAACTTTCCGAACACTTTTTGAGAACTATAGACGGAATGCCATCAGGCCCAGCACTTGTTGATTTTTTCAGCTTATTGCACGCAGTTTTCATTGTATCCATTGTGACAACAGGATATGATCCAATATGGGAGCGTAGTGGGACATTATTCGCAGCTTCAAGAATGTGATGATTAGTCAATGATTCTTCGCAAAAGACGCTGCTGAATTGTTTGCAAAAGAGATCACAAATATCGGACGTGGTTGATGCTTGTAGTTTGCCAACTGACATATGATTAGGCAGACCCGTTTAATGTCTTCTTTGATCATTTACGTGGTTCCAAAACTTTTTAGGATGAGTTCTAAGATTGTTCTGGAGGCGACGATGATAGGCATAGTGAAGCGCTTTATTTAATCGTTTGCAACGATTGTTATGATACAGGTAATAAGATCTTAGTAGTACAGATGGATGTTTACTGTACTTTTTTAAAGCAGTTCGTTTGGCTCGTTTAAAACGTTTCAGTGTTTGGTTTGACCAGGGTGGATAACTAGATTTTTGTTGTAATTTCTTAGGTACAAATTGCTCGATAGCATCGGAAATTATCTGCGTCCAGAGAGAAACAGCAGAGTTACAATCGCAGTTCGATAATAAAGAGTTCCAATCGAAAGCTAATAAACCTATTCATTGCTTCAAAATTTCCATTTCTGTAGTCGTAAAAAATTGATTCAGAGACTTCGGACATCCATGAATGGAAATATGGAGTGGGGGATGGTGATGGCAGGTTTTAACAAGCGGAGAAGGGGCAAGAAACAATTGTTTCTGAGTTCTTGACCAATGAAACAGAGATAAAGCAAACGATTATTACTATTGTGATTATGGTTTAACTGAACTAAGCCAGCTGTATTATAGCTGTCCAAAAGCATAAGGGAGGAAGGGATTTTAGACGAATGGGCTATATCGGGAAATAAATAATCAGAAGAGGAGCGAGGCCATTTAATGCCGGGGAAATTATAGTCACCCATAATGATCATTTTGTCGTGAAGAGCTATTTGATTTTCGACTTGCGAGTGTGTGCTCAGATGTTGTTCGAACAATGATAGATCATTGATGCGATCAGGCGGGAGATAAATAACGCAAATATATAGCGTGTAGTATGTAAGTCTAAGGGTAACCCAAAGCTGTTCTACTCCTGTACAATTCGAGAGAGATAACTGATGGGATTTGAAGTGTGATCGACAAGCGATCAAAACACCACTACCGGTTTTTTTATGGCTGTTCTGCTCAGTACGATCTTGTCTGTATACAGAGAATGAGTTACCGAAAATTTGTTTGGAGAGCGTATTACTGTTTAGCCAAGTCTCTATAAACACGTAGAAGGCATAGGAACCGTCGGAGCAAGCGAGACGATAATCTTCCAAAGAGCAATTGATTCCACCGACGTTTTGATAGTAGAAACTCAAACTAATGTTGTCTGGAATTTCGTTCTTTGCTGGATGAGGACAGGTAACGGAGAGCGACGTACAGGGGATCGTATATAGACAGGGCGAGACAGTCTTGGTGGTAATGCAAATATTCGAGGAGATTGCAAGCGAGTGTTGTTTTGGATATCTTGTAGATGAAGGGGTGGAGGATGGAGAGAATTCGAAACTCGATGAATTGATTGTCTCGAATTAAGGGATAAAAAAGGGGTAATAGATATGCCGTATGGCCAGAAGTCCGGAGAATTAATTTGTATTTCAAAGGAAGGGGGAACTGTTATTTTAAATGAGACGAATGATAGCGGTCTGGTGAGGTTTGTTCGTACAAGTTTTTGGCATTTCACTAAACTTACTTACTTACTCTGCTGCACTTAATTCTAGAACTCACATAGTTGATAATATTCTCTTCGGTTTCATTTGCCATGAACCGTGTTAAGTAGAACCATTTACCTGTATCAGGCATTTGTTGGCTGGGGGGAGCTACTAGAAGAGGTGTAATTACATTTGTATTATCATCTGAATGGTTTATTTTGGTTTGTTTTTGAGGGATAGAACTGCATATGGAATTAACTATAGTGTAAGCTGGGGAGACTGTCGGAGGGGGGCCAGTATAAGGGATGTTTGATAAAACTGAGATGGTAGCTTGCCTGTTATTAGATGCTGAATGTTGAGACTGTTGTGATTGTAGTGAGCTGGACGTTGCTGTAGTTATTGAACTGGTGAGGTGCGATGCAGCAAGTGATGTTGATTCTTCCATGATGAAAGCGGCGGGAGTATAGTTGATCGCGCTAGTTGGGACAGTGGAGGAAGACGATGACGGACAAGTTTCTGAACTCACAACGCTTGAGGTGGCAGGAATCTCAGTACTATTGGTGACCATCATTGGCGTTAAGACAGCTTTCTCTTGTATAGAAGTGATGTTAGGTTGTGTCAAACTGTTATGCAAACAAACGGTTGACGGTGCAAAGTGTCGGAAGCAGGTATCGGAACATCGACTTTGGCCACTTTATCTGGCTGTGTAATGGATGGCCGGCGAGTGCTGCTAGTATGAGAACGTTTTTTGTTGTCATCGAATATAGACTCGAAGAGATTTGTCAAATCCAACTGTAGGTTGTCGAGGCGTTCGTGGAAAGTTGTATCGTTGTTTACAGAGGGATCCAATCTATCCCGAAGACCAGATTGGTTGATGCAGCAAGCATTGTCACCAGGTTGAGAAAACATACGGCAAAAAATCTGCATTTGATCTGTTAGAGCGCTGACTAATTTCAATATAGAAGTAGTATGCTGGAGAACCAAATTCATCGTGTCTTCTCATCCTCAAACAGAAACAATTCGACGTTTCTGTTTGAGGATACACGGCATTTCGGACAAATCCAACACACTCCAGGAGAGTCACGGATGGTCTTGAAGAGCGAATTTTTCACATTGGAGCACTTAAGATGAAAACTGTCAGAACAGTATTCACAAGTTATTTTGCCGTTTCTCGATCCAGCCGATTCGAAACAGGGCTCAGCATCGCATTGACTTCTTGTCATGTTTATATTCGACACAGGCTATTGACAGATGCGTGAGTGCGCGAGAGTGTCGTGAGTACTAATGGCTTCGATATACTATGTCGAACAAAAGCGAAACAGGAACTCCGATGAATAATGATTAGCGGTTTATATAACGAAATCGTAGCGTAGAGCGGAATCGAACGACTTGTAATAGCTTGGTATGATACACTCGAAAAAAGATTTATTATTTTATTCAAGATTTATTATTTTATTCAAGATTAATTTTTTTTTACAGAATCTTCTAGTGATATTTTTGGAAATATAAGTAATATTAGAAAGACATCATTACACAATTAGGTGGATTAAAACAATTTTTTTCTGATTTGTCACTATCAACTAGCAACTTCGCATGACGAAGATTGGAAAGTTTATGTCACTGGCTCTACCAATCATCATATATTGAGTGTCTGAGAGCCGATCTGTCATAACTTAAATTTTCTTGATATTACACTCACCCGGACGCTCTTTGATTGACGATACGATTGATATTATCTTCATTTCTCCTGTCACTGCTTGATTATGACGTGACTAAATATTAATCAAGCAGCATAAACATTGAATTAAATTCATTTACCCCAATAAACTCCGAAGTCCCATGACTTTTTGCAAATAACAATGAACTTTATCAATTTGTGTTCATGTTAGAACTCCCATGGTATTTTTCTACTTCAACAGGGAATAGGAGAATGCAGTGTTGGTGATTGCCGAAAATTTGACAGAAGCTGCTATATTGTTATCTATATTGTATACAACATTTTCAATCCGGTAGAAGATGCTACAAGAACTCGAGTCTCTCAATGCATGAACCGTGAGAGAATTTTGCTACATTTCTTCGCTCCACTTCATACTCTGAGTATTTCACACCCTTAAAAAAAATTTACAGTCTGATAATGATCGTTGCTGTGTAGAATTTTCCAAGGGAGAATCGCAAGTTGACAATTATCGCAGAAAATCGAATCGATGATTCAACTTGATGATTCTCATACTAGGTTGCAATATTTCAAAACCCTTGTGTGAAGCATTCACAGACATTTTCATAGACACAACTTATACAAAGGTTATATGAACATAGTTAGAATAAACGGCAATAGTAAAATGATTCTATGGCAATTATCAACTGCCTGTATAGAATCGGATCGCGAAACGAGAATAAGCGACCGTTTGTTGCTTCAGAGAGGATCCCCAGAGCAGCGCGCTAACCTCTGATTCTCAGAAATGTCATCGAAAAAAATTCGCTCTCGCACTGGTGTCTATTCTATGTTAAATGAGCCATGCCGGGTTTTTGTTGTTGCGATGATATCGGTCTCTCTTTGATGGCACTGATTCAATCGTGTGAAGAGTTTCTGGTGAGCGTTCTTTGATACGATAAAAGCCATCCTTGGGAGAATGAGAGAGCAATCAATAAATTCGTCTGTCTTTGACTGAGTATACTTCTACTTGGTCATAGAACTATCGAGTATCTCATTTGACAGACACTTTGACCGTACCGATTACAGTTGACGATGATTTTAGTCAGTCTGTCAAGCTCATTTGACATGACTGACAATTTGCAACTCTGGTTCCACTATTGCGTGTGCTTCTGAAACCAGAACCCGAGAACAGGTATAATCGTATCGTATCAGTCGGGTCGCATGACCTCTAATAACTCTAATAACGAGACCTACAAACTCTACTACTTCTTGTTTCGCCCCTTTAAGTGACGGTATACAATTTATTACGCATTTTACCCTATAATTCTGGAAGAGGAAGAAGGATGAAATTCAGGAATAGAACCATAACCTTTCCTTTGAACCTGAGTTTGTGAAAATCAGTCAAACTATCGTTGAGAAAAGTGAGTGAGATCAATTTTTGAGAATATAACTACTATATCAGGTGCTTCCGGAACCCGAGAACAAAGATAGCCGGTATCGATTTGCTTGGTCGCCTATTGATAATGACTACCGATTGAGGGGCTGGGGTCCACTAGGAGATTGATAGTACCTATTAGCTCTCTCCGGACTGTACCAGCCTAGATGCCGTGTGGAATCCGGCGGAAAAAAATGAACCAAGAATAGATCCACTGGGTTCCTGCTTCCATGTCGTAAAAGGCGACAATTGCAGGAGCTTCTTTTTCCTTTCAGTTATCAGATATTTTCAATGTTTTACTTCTGATTACTCTATTTTACTAAATCATCTCTTTATTCAACCTATCAATTTCCGTCTAGCTTCGGAGAAAAGTTTTATTAGGAATGATTTCTTCTTCCATGTTATTGATTGTCTTTCAGGATTATAAAATGAATGATAAAAATCAACCATTGCGCAAATTCGTTTATATTACAAAGTTAATAACAGAGATAACATATATCGGTATATTGAATATATAGTAAAAAACACTTGATATTAATATTTCAAACAGTAAATTAATATTTTTCTCCGTAGCCGGCTGCCCAGATCAACTAATATAACCAATTAATAATTTCAATAAATAATTAAAATAATAAAGCGGAAATAATAACGAATCAAGACGCGCGTGAAATCTGTTGACCTTTGTTTGGTGATTTAAAATGATTTTATAATAACTGTTTAGAATATTTCAATGCAATGAATCAATTTTTTTGTCTAAATCCTATTCGCTCGTTTATTTTGTATCACGTAGTTTCATTTATAAAAACGTGCTTAATCCACCTAGCAGTGAGATGATATCCGGCTGTCCGGAGTTTTGTCAATTTCGGAGATTGACTGTTTCGTGCATTATATTGCCAACACAAAGTAACACATAAAACGATAATACTTAAAAACATTCTTGGTAGCCGGCTACCCAGAGCAATGAACACATGATAACATTATTAAAACATTTACTAACAAAGTATCCTCTCCTGTGATGCATGTGGGAATGCAGAGGATTCCTCGGTTCTTAGTAGCAACATGCATCGAACTAACAATCCTTTCCCTCCCAAGTAGATCTGCATTCGGACGTGGCCGGCGTCGGTATTGATCAGCATGCATGGTTCAATACAGTTTGCACAGTGTGAAACAATGTGTTATTCCCAAACATGTTACTTCAAAAAATCATTTTGCAATCTCAATTGGTCCAGATCAATAACGGAGTAGCATCACACGGGCGGTCTCTAATGCTAATGCTAATGCTAATGCTAATGCTATTGATAATGACTACCGATTGGAATAGTTTTGAGGCCAGTTTAGAAAAAGTTTTTCCGGAACCGGAAGTCGAATCAGAATGAAATTCAGGAATTGCGTAAGGGACCACTAGACCAAGACTAGTTTGCAAAAATCGGTTCCGACATCACATACATACATACACACGCGCATTGCTCAGCTTGATGTACTGAGTCAAATGGTATATAACACTTTATACTAGTCGATTTTTGAAGCACACTGAAGTCTTTTTTTATGCGAATTTACGTACCGCATAAAAAAACCGCATAAAAAAAGTCGCGTAAAAAAAAGCAACATAAAAAAACCGCATAAAAAAGAGCTCAGTGTAATTGCATATAGCTTTTTATATGAAAAAGGCAAACACGTTTCAGGCTCAAGTTAAATACGAAAATTAACTATCGTATTAATTTTTTTTTAAATACGTTTTTTATGTCTCAATTGGAAAAAATAGATAAAATAATTATATCGGGATACTAAAATTAAAACGTAATGCGTTTATATCTACTGCGCCGCTGCATTCTTCAATAAAGTTGATGTAGTTTAACAAAGTCTTTAAGATTTTTGTCCGCGTAGTTTGCCGTATCCACTCTAATGATGGTCGTAGCAATTCACCACTCTGAAATACGTGTCGACTACCAACTAGTGCCGAAAGGTTTAGCTGTAAAAGATTATGAGCTTCTCCCACTCTCATGCAGTCGAAGAATTTGTATTCGATGGTTTCAATTTGTCCTGTAAAATGCAAACATTGTTCGCCGTCGGTTCGTCGCATTACATTCATTAGTCGTCTGTGTGAAACTTTTTGGTTGACCCACATATACAGTGCACTGCGTTGAGATGGTAGCAGCTCTCGGGCATCGATGTTTTTCCATATCTGAGGCCAGTTATATCCAGGATTTGTTGTTTCTACCTTTGGTCTGTCTGTACGCATTACATAAAAACTGTGAATGAGATTGGTGGATGGGTGTTGGCGGATCTGGAAAGGGAGCTGAGGATAATTTTGTAGTATTGTTTTTAGGCAGGGGAGGTCTGAGACGGAATTTGCGCGGGGGGAAGTTGCTTGGTGAAGAAGGGAAGAATAGTAAGGAAGGATATCAATCTCTTGCAGATGACGGTTGATCAGCAGTGCCTTGCATTTCAAAGCCGTTAAATGCAGTTTAAGTCCGCCATCTTTTTTACTTCGTGCCAATTGCTGCATCGGCACAGTAGCACATGCACCACGGAAGAGGTAGGTTCTCATGGTGGCCGTAAGTTTTGCAATGTGAGCCGGTGTTGGGTACAAATTCGCCGCCACGTACCACATCTTTGACGAAATGAATATGTTCAGAAGGGTTGCTTTCTGATGCAACTCTAAACAACGAATCGAGTGCAACCAAACCTGACGTGCAAAAGTTGTCACAATTGCGTCCTAATTGAGCGCCACCATTTCTCGAACTGAGTTTGTGAAGACGATGCCAAGTATTTTTATTGTTGGTTCGGTGCGTACCCAGTCAACTACAAGAGGATTTTCTGTTACACCAACATCGATGGCAGTTGTCTTCTCTTCGTTCAAGCGTGCCCCTGCCACTCGTTCAAAATGCCTAAAGAGCGCACGCATATTATCCAGCCGGTCTGCACTGGTAACAATGGTACTGATGTCGTCCGCATACGCAACAATCAGGTCTTTCCCACACACCCGCTCCAGCTGGCGCAATAGAGGGTGCAAATAAAGCACAAACAAATGCATCGAAAGAGGGTCTCCTTGGCGGACTGACCGCTGAATAGGGAAGGGTGCTGAGAGATGTCCGTTTATCAATAAACGCGACGTAGAAGCTTCTGATATGCGAGAAAGCAAATGTATAAGCCCCGCGTTGAAGCCTAAAGAGTGCATGGTTTTGTATAGAAAACCTTGATCCACCCGATCAAAAGCGTGATCAAGGTCGAAAGATACCAGTTTGCCTTTCCTTTTGTTTGCTTTTAGCTGAACTATCCGATCTTTTACCGCCAACGTAGCTTGAAATATGTTGGTGGAACTAGCACATTTTTGCGACTCAGGTAATATGTTATGGGAGTACATAATATTTTCAATTCTCAGTTTAAGAATCCGTGCAAGAATTTTGTAGTCAAAATTGACAAGACTAATAGGCCTGTACGAACGAGCGGTGTCACCCACTCCACGCTTTTTAACTAACACAATTATCCCATCGACGAACTGTGCAGGAAGGTTAGATCTGATCGCCTCATTCATGATCAGGTTGAGCTCTCGGTGGATTACGTTAAAACTGCGTAAGTAAAATTCCTTAGGAAGCCCATCGGACCCGGGTGATTTTTTCGAAGCACTACCACGGATAACAGATAATATTTCGCTTGTGGTGATTTCGTTCATGCAGGACTCATTAATTGGATCCTGCTCGGGTATAACTCGCTGGCACTGAAAGGGGCCCCCTTCTACTTCCTCTACATACTCACGTGCGTAATGATCGGTGAAGTATTGCACCATATGGTCCTGGATGGCAACAGAGTCTTCGATGACTTCGTCTCGTTCGTTCTTCAGGCGCTCGATAGTGGTTCTTTTCCGCACACGGTCACCCAGCTGGTAGGTAGAAAGGGGTTCGTTTTCTACGAATGTCTCGTTGATACGAATAAACATTTCAGAGAAACGCCGCTGGTGAGAGAGCATCTCTTCTTTTATTCGGTTGATCGTAGTAAGCATACTCGGGTTGTTTTGATAACCGTCATACGCTTGTCGTAGTAAACCGAACAGACGCTGCTGCTCCCGATAGAATTCATCGAAGGCAAGCTTTGACTTCCAGCGATAGAATAACTTTATTTTTGGTTTTGCGCACTTTAACCACCATTCCATCCAAGTATGGTAGTTACGGCGCTGACGAGTCCAATATTGCCACCGTATTTGGAACTCGTCAATGTTTTCGGTAGTCAAAAGATGCGGGCGAAGCGACCAAAATCCGGTACCATGAGGTCTGTCGGTGAAAGGAAGGAAAATTCTAGCGGTAACAGCTTTGCGATCGGAGAGGCAGCAGACGTGAGCAGCGGTGGCTCTCAGGTGATTCCGCAGGCCAGAGCTCACATACAGACGATCGAGCCTGGACGAAGAGTTGTGCGTGATCTACGTGTACTCAATGTCACGTGGTCGAAGCTGTAGCCACACGTCCTGCAGTTGTAGTTGTTGGACGGTCGATTGTAACGATCGGCTAGCGTTCGTTCCCGTAGCATCGGAAATTCTCAACACGCAGTTGAAATCGCCACCGAAGATTGTGTGTTCTGTCCGATGACGAAGGTAGTAAGCGACAGTTGTGTTGAAGAAACGTTCGCGTTGCGCTCGTAGAGCAGTACCAGATGGAGCATATACATTACACAGTGTAACATTATTTACACGCAGTGCGATCAATCTTCCGTCCAGGCTTTTTTCCACATGAGAGAATTTAATATGTTTTTTGAGAGCGATTGCAGTTCCTCTCCTCGCATGGTCCACATTGCACACCACTTTGTAGCCGGGTAATGTTAGTGTTTCGTTTTCAACTTCTTGTAAGTAGACGATATCGAGATCCATCGATCGGACAAAAGTGCGGAGAGCACTCAATTTTGTTTCGTTGGTTATTGTGTTTATATTGATGGTTGCAATGTTAACGCTGACGAAGTCCATCAAGATTGCATTTCACTGTCCGATAAGTCAGTGTGTGCAGACTCGGTCTTGCTGGGTTTTAATTTCTTGTTCGGCTGTCTGTTCGAGCGGCGTGGACCGTTCGATGTCTGCGAGCTGTCCGTTTCATTTCCATCGTTCTTCCGTTGTGCACTGATAGTTGCTGGTATCCAGGGCTGGGGGGCAGCTTGTGCTGCAGTAATTCTCTGCTGGATGGAAGCAGGTGTAGCTGGAGGAGCCATTTTGTTGTTCTGCTGTGTCTCGGTTATCTTCGAGTCAAGGCTCGAAATGCTCGGTTGGAGTCCCGCGGGTTCGGGCGAGGATTGTGTTTGTGTGTCCGCTGGCTGCTGCCGCGGTGGTTTTTTCATCGGTGCTGTCTTCTTCGGCTGGGTCGACATTTTTGTGACGTTCGCGTATGAGAGGTCCGCTGTAAGCTTCTGAACTAGTAGCTTCTTGTTTTGCACACACGGGATGCCAATGTGTACAAATTGGTGGCAGTGTAAGCAAGTGTGCCGCTGCCCCTTGTAACCTACCGCTGTGTCTTCCCCCTGGATGGTCACGAGTGATGGGATATTCTTCTTCACCACCATCCGAGCAATACGCACACCAGTTTTTACTCCTTCAAATGCACCGTATCGATTATCCCAAAGGAGGTCACGAACTTTTAGCACCTCGCCGTATTCAGCGAAAAATGACGCGATTTGTGTGTTGGTGACGTCTTCGGGAAGATCGAATATTTGTACATCAACCGCTCCGTCCTCCATCGTTATTCGTAACTTGTAGGGCTTTCCGTCGACGTTGAACTCGTGCTTGTTGTCGTGTTGCTCCACAATCTTCTCGGCCAACTCGAGGTTACTGACCTTCACGAAGGTACATCCAAGCCGTCTGCTTGGCTGAAGTTGGAGCACATTTTCGCGGATTAAACCGAGTCCTTTCCGACGAATTTATGGATCACTTCGTGCGAAAAGTGTTTCGGAAAACTCGAATAATCGATCCGAAACGTGTTTTCACGCATCCCGGCGTTTACGTCGCGGTTATCGCGAGCACGGTCCTTGAAACTTGATGGATCCGATTGGCAAATAAACGTAGTGAAAGATTTTGCGACTTCTGAGAAAACATCGACTGTTTGGCTCGGAAGATGAACGCTAACTGAATTAATCGTTTGTTCTTGGAATTTTCGTTCTCTTCCTCGTTTTCTCACAATTTTGGGTAAACGACGAAGGACCACGGCAACCTTAATAAGAAATAATCAAAGTTTCAATTCATTTAAACAGCAAACTTAGATGTAAATGACATCGTAGATAAATTTAATCAAATATAGTGGTTTTCAGCTGGACATAGAATGCGACGGAATCGTCGCAGGATAGCGAAATAATGAGCGTCAGAACCACTGATGCCAGGTTTGCAGATTGGTATGTAAATTTGCAATTTCGTTTGTTAGCAGACTTTGCAATTAAGGTAGCGCTTCGCCGTGGTCAAGTCGAAGCGAGACAACTCACTGCTTCCTCTTGCTTTGTCGCCGAAATTTCACTCTAAATTGCAAATTTCTCCAATACTAACCCGATTCACGAAAAATCAAAAACATACGATTGTAGGTAAATGATTTTACTATGCATTTGGCGAAAAATATTAGTTAAAAAGCTTTTCTTTCGCGAGATTTCGTGCGAGTTTTGTTAAACCTTTTGTTTTCTTTTTTCCATTTCTCGCTATAAACAACTCGCATATGTAGGGATGTGCTACGTTTTCAACAAAGCTTCAAAGCTAGTAGCGATGAAAATCATTACTGATTTCTGGTTCTACTGAAACATGAATAGAAATTATTTTACAAAGTAGTAACACTTACTTACATTTTCTACTCATCTTTATTCAACGTTTACACAGAGAGAACGGACAACGAAAACAAAAGAAATGTTGTTAGCGTCTACCGCATGTGGCATTTTTCACACCCCAATGCATGCGTTGACATTGTGTGCGTGCGAAAGAATAAGAAAAAACTCATTTATTTTTAAAACTCGCACGAAATCTTTCGATAAAAACGTTTATCAGGCACAGTTTATATACGAATCGATAGAAAAATTAATTATCTAGAATCGTATGTTCTTGGAATTTCCGTTTTCTTTACCGTTTTCTCACAATTTTGGGTAAAGTGCGTGAAACCCCGGGATAGGCAGCGAACTCCCGTGACCACGGCGAAGCGCTACCTTAAGCCGACTTTTTTGCAGATTTTCGAAATTTTTATAAACAATTGTCCATTTTAATGACATTTGCTATTACTGTAGGGTTTTCGTTTGGTTTTTTCGTCATACTTCTAAATATTGAGGTCGAATAGGACCATTTCTAAAACGCAGACGCCTAAAATTTCACCTGGCATCGCGCCAGAAAATTAGACAGTTGTTTTAACCCCTTTGCTGTCTGTTGTATTGAAATTAACTAGCATTAGAACCAAAAGAAAAATTAATCGACTGTTGGATTGAGGCCAATTGCATTTTCAACTGGTGAAATTCCTTAGCGACAATTGTTATTTCATTGTTCATCGAAAGTATCAACAAATGTATATCTTTCAAAGACGACCAACTTTTTAGAGTAGAAAATAGCACAATCGAATAAAGCACGAGGTTTTGAAAACCAAGGCGTCGATTAATACAAAATATAAATGAAAAGGGAACATACTAAGCACAAAATAACCATTATGTACGATTCAGACGATCCGTCTTATTTTGTCACAGTCAATCTCCGTCACCGGCACCGTCAACATTAATTACATGCATTCTTATGGAGCCATTCACACGTAACGTCACCGTCACGGAACGTCTTGACGGACGGAGCGTGTGAACGTTCCGGTAAAGAAAGTGTTAAACTAATTTTGACGGAAGCTGACGTTCCGGTGACGGTGACGGAAGGAGGCGGATCGTCTGAATCGTACATTATGTCAAATAAATAGGGCACGCTTAAAAAATCCGTGCAAGTTTTAGCCGTAATCTGCCACATACACATTATCAATATGAATTCATTATGACTGAAGTTTTCTTAATTATAAATGAAAAATTAGTCATTGTAACGGTCAATTTAAAAAATATTTTTTTCTGGCTTGTGGTCTCGAAGGGGTTGAATCGATGCGAATGACAGTTTCGCGATCTTTGCGGCATTTTGTCGCTATCTTATCGCATCGCAATCTTTTGTAGCCCACAGTGAAAATCACTATATATACACCGAAACCTCCATTAACGAACTAAACGGGGGTTCGTAAATGGAGGTAGTTCGTAAAAAAAGTTTACGTTATTTGGGATTTATTTCGTAAAAAAAGTTTGGTGTAATGAATGTGGAAACCTCCAATCACATGGCCATTTTCGGAACGGATGTGATAAGTGGGTGCAAGAAAATAATGTTTGGGATCGGTTCAAAATCCAAGATGGCGATTTCCGGTTTATCGATATTCCTTAAACATCTTTACAATGCGGGTATTTTCGGAACGGGATTGATGAGTAGTTAACGGAAAACGATGTTTGAAGTGGTTTGTAAATCAAAGATGGCGACTTCCGGTTTGACGATGTTCCTTAAAAACCTTTACAATGTGGGTATTTTCGGAACGGGATTGATGAGTATATGACGGAAGACGATGTTTGAGGTGGTTAGTAACGGTTTTAAATTTCGACATTCTAAAAATTAATATTGAGTCGAAAAGGTTCCTTCATCAGGAAGAAGAGATTGCCATACTGAAGAGGTGTACATTGTTTCATCCGATTCGGAGAAAGTCGATCCTGGCAGTTTATCTGCTTTATTTCTGTAATTGCTCATAAATGTTAGAAAATCAGTGCCATGTGGTTGTCTAACTGACTCTTACCACTTGAGCCAAATAATATCCCTTTTTCTCAATTGCTTACAAAATGTTAAATCATATTCCGACGGGTCAGTTGACATGAGATTTTGACAAGTTTAAATAAAAACAAATGTGTCGTGATGAGAGTAGCAGTACTTCTTTCGACTTTATTGCGTACACTATGACAACTTAAATTATTAAATTGAAATAAAAAAATTGAAGAAAACGGTCATTGATTTGAAACCAAATTTTAATGTTTGTGCTTTCTTCCAAATATTAGATTGAGACTTCCAGTTGTTCAATAAAATATTGAAAACATACAATATAACTATAACAATATAAAATTGTTATAGCTGATCAGACGTCTACTTGTTATGGTCATTTCGAAAATATAATACAATATTCAAACAATAATTATTAGCAGGAAACACCTATGTCAAAAGCATAACATCTTTTTAAACGTTATATAATCATACCGTAATGATCGTCAAAGAATACCGATACAACTGAACTCAACATTTTGATTTTTGAAGCGCTCTCAAACATAATTTCCCGGTATATACTCATCAAACCCGTCCCGGAAATGCCCATACTGTAAATGTTTTTAAGCAATATCAAAGAACCGGAAGACGCCATCTTGGATTTCCGAACCACTTCAAACATCGTTTTCCGTCATCTACTCATCAATCCCGTTCCGAAAATACTCACATTGTAAGGGTTTCCAAGGAATATCGTCAAACCGGAAGTCGCCATTTTGGATTTCCGAACCACCTCAAACATCGTTTACCGTCATCTACTCATCAATCCCGTTCCAAAAAAACCATATTGTAGTAATTCCCATGGAGCCGGAAATTGTTTTCATTGGATGCAGAAACCTCTTTTTGCCTTTCTCATATAGAAAGGCTATGCAATCACTGTAAAGTTCGGCTTTTTAACCGAGGCCCGGAGGACCGAATGTCATATACCATTCGACTCAGCTCGACGAACTGAGCAAATGTGTGTGTGTGTATGTAACAAAAATATGCACTCATTTTTCTCAGAGATGGTTGAATCGATTTTCACAAACAAAGATTCAAATGAAAGGTCTCATAGTCCCATAGCCTGCCATTGAATTTCATTCGTATCCGACTTCCGGTTTCGGAGATATAGGATGATATGTACCAAAAAATTGAAAAAAATATGCACTCACTTTTTTCAGAGATGGCTGAACCGATTTTCACAAACTAAGATTAAAATGAAAGGTATTATGGTCCCAGAGCTTGCTGTTGAATTTCATTTGAATGTGACTTCCGGTTCCGCAGTTATATGATGATAGGTGATAATTTGAAAAAAAGTTTACACTCAATTATCTCTGGAACAGCTCAACCGATTTTCGCAAACTAAGATTCAAATGAAATATCCTAAAAATTTGTAGAACATGTTATTTGGATCCGACTTCCGGTTCCGGAACTAAAGCGTGATAAATGGAAAATTATCAATTTAATTAGTATTTTTCCACAAACGATGGTTAAAAACAGGTACAAATCTCATAAACTGTCTTATAAATTCTCCTAATTTGCAGAGCTTGTTAGTTTGTGGGAATGAAAACTTATTTCGGCACTACTGGTCCCCTCTTTTCCTGTTCCGAGAGCTCCGCAAGTGGAGAAGCAAAACTCCTAAAACTAAATTCACTTCGATTTCTCTGCGATGCTTGAACCGATTTTCACAAATCTTGATTTGAATTAAAGTTCATGCTGTCTTCAAAGCTAACACTGTGAAATAATAATAATAATAATAATAATAATAATAATAATAATAATAATTATAATAATATTAATAATAATAATAATAATAATAATAATAATAATAATAATAATTATAATAATAATAATAATAATAATAACAATAATAATAATAATAATTATTATAATAAAAATAATAATAATAATTATAATAAAAATAATAATAATATTAATAATAAAAATAATAATAATAATAATAATAATAATAATAATAATAATAATAATAATAATAATAATAATTATAATAATAATAATAATAATAATAATAATAATAATAATAATAATAATAATAATAATAATAATAATAATAATAATAATAATAATAATAATAATAATAATAATAATAATACAAATAATAATAATAATAATAATAATAATAATAATAATAACAATAATAATAATAATAATAATAATAATAATAATAATAATAATAATAATAATAATAATAATAATTATAATAATAATAATATTAATAATAATAATTATAATAATAATAATATTCCTACTACATGTTTTTTGCTGCTGATTCATGCTGTTTAGCTTGACTTACATATGCAGAAGTAACAGAAACGCAGGTTCGTTTCGTTTGTTAGATTTCGTTTAAATGGTTTAATCGAAATAGAGCATGAGATAGTAAGTATAGGTTTAACTACGTTCAAAACTGTTCCAATTTGTGGGTCATATTTGTTGGTAGTAAACGAACCAACTTCGGCTATTCCGTTTATCTGAATCCGGTTTCGGAAGAATTATAAATAGTGATTAAAAACTCCAAAAGGATCTCACTCACTTTTCTTTGAGATGGCCAAATCGACTTTCACAAACTTATACTTACAGTTTCATACGAAATTCCTTAATTTGTTGTGGATACTACTTTCGGTTCCGGAACTACAGATTAAACAGGATTTATAGAGTTTGTGAGATTAGATCCGAACAAATTATCCTATTTCTATTCAATAAACAGTTGTTTTTGCGAATTTCACGGTTATATTTATGATGTAATGAGTAATATGAGAAAGGCAAATTTTTATTTTATTCAAGTTTGACAGAATCTTCTAGTGATGCTTTTGAAATATAAGTAATATGAGAAAGGCATCATTACCATCATTGAACCATTAAAAAAGGAAAATTATTATTATTTATTCCAGAAACACTCTATCTAATCTACGGCAAATACTTTGGTTGTATGTTTTATATGAAAACTTGAATACAATTCAGTATAAAATGGAACTGGGATAAAATGAACATCGATATCATCGTTCATGCGGTCCATCCAAATACACGGGATCGGTTTTCTATCGTTTAGTCATTATTTTCATGAATGTGAGAAAACATTTATGTATTCGATGAATCTTTTCAAAACGTACCTTGCCCGACATAGACTCACAAAGTAGTTATGGTTATACCGAACAATTAAATGATAATTCATATTTGGTTTAAAATGCGCGGTAGTTGGTTAAAAATTGTCACTGTACAAAAATCATGGTACGAAAATCACATGCGTGTCAATGGTATAAGCTATTTATTTATATTAAAATAACCATTAACTGAAATAGAAAAAAATATTTTTCCATTTGAAGGTAATTATTACTCAATTATTAGTTAAACGCCATTTAGTTTTATTTGATTAATCAGTAGTTTTATAATTTAGAAGTGTAACAATATTCATATAATATATTCAGTGCCTTTAGTTTAGTTCAGTTATTTGTTCCTTACTTTTAGTTTTAAAAAAAGTCTTTCGAATAAGTACAAAACAATATTCTTACACCGCAGGATCGATTGCAAATGATGATCCGTCCACATATTACTTTGCTGCATGCGTTTCGTATAAATACGAAAGCCACGATCTAGTGTACCACGATCTGAACTTTCGCCGGTGTCGAATGTGATCATGATTTGGTTTCCCCTTCCAAAAAGCACAGGCGAACGCAATGGAAGCAGAGTAAAAGAAATAACGAGAAATCCTTTTTGTAAAAACTAGTTTTTGGAAACGCAAAAGTCGCCACACAGAGTCTGCAGCATAAAAAAAATTACTGACGTAGGGTCGTAGTATGAAGAAAATTTACCTATGGCGGAATATTCCAGCTCGAGCTTTTCAACCGTTGTAAAAGAGTCAGTGAGACAGCCTTTCTTGAACGACGTTTGCCCTTCTTATATAAATATATACTACGAAATTTATCCAAATTCGATATTTTACTCACATAGCCCATTTTGCCCATTTCATCGATATAAAAAGGAAACGCTGAATTGTGTTTCTCCTTATCGTTATCACCAGAGATGAGCAAGCTTAGAATTAAGCATAAGAACACTCTTTCCTTATCAAATATCAATCGATATTTAAGGCGATTAAGTTTATTAAGCTTATTAAAATTTAATAAAAAAAATTTAGATCGTTCATTCATAAACAAAGAAAATAAGGTAACAAGAATTTTATATAGGTATGATTATTGACATTTTATTAATATAATTATTAATACTATTATTAATATTATTATTATTATTATTTTTATTATTTTTTTTTCATAAATACGTTTATTTCTTAAGGCAGTTTACATAAGTTTTTCTTCGCCGTAGCATCACTTTTACATAATATTCTTATCCTAATTTAATTCTAACATAGGCACAACGTTTTGCATTTATTAAAACATATTCTCTTATTACTTAAATATCATCTTAGGTAACTCGTCATTAATTATGAAATCTACTCGGAAATATTATTTGAACCAAACGATTAACTTCTATAAATTATAAAATAAGCTGTTATTTTCAGACATTTTGTTAATAATTTCATAAACTGTTTCGAGTTTGTTTGTATCATTACATTATTTTTATTCTAATTTAGCTATTGGTTGAACTCATGGACGCAGCTGGGATCAGAACTAAGTCTTGAAAGGGGCCTTTATTAAATTGAAACTCCAGTTTTCTTTATGAAATGATAAATAAGTTTCATGTATGAAAGGTCACGACAAGCAAGAATGTCTCGAACTGGGATATTGGATAATCTACCTTGGGTACGCAAAGAATTTATTAGTTGAGGTCTGACATCACGATACTCCACGCATGTCCAAACGACATGATCAATATCTCGATAACCTTCGCCACAAGCACAATGATTAGTCTCGGAGAGCCCAATTCGAAGGAGATGTGCATCTAACGTGTAGTGATTGGACATGAGTCTGGACATCACACGAATGAAATCTCTACTCACATCCAGTCCCCTGAACCATGCCTTTGTCGATATTTTCGGAATAATTGAGTGCATCCACCGACCCAGATCATCTTTATCCCAAGAAGCTTGCCAGCTGGCAAGTGTTCTTTGGCGAGACGAGCTATAGAATTCGTTGAAAGCAATTGGTCTCTCATAAATTTCACCCTCAATAGCACCACGTTTGGCTAAAATATCGGCTCTTTCATTGCCAGGAATGGAGCAATGAGCCGGGACCCAGACTATAGTGATTAGATAATTATTGTTCAATATGTCGTTCAGGCACTGTTTTATTTTGCCCAGGAAAAACGGTTCAGTCTTGCCAGTCATGTTTGAGCGAATGGCTTCAATTGCACTCAGACTATCTGTGAAGAGGAAATAATGGTTTGGAATTAATGTGACGATTACACTCAAACTATAATGAACTGCTGCTAGCTCTGCTATATAAACAGATGCAGGTTCTTGAAGCCTAAATGAGGCCGAAACATTATTGTTGAACATACCAAACCCTGTCGCTTCTTCAATTCGCGATCCGTCCGTGTAAAACATTTTCTCAGAGTCAATATGCCTGAACTTACTTGAAAATATTTTTGGGATTTCCGTCGAACGTAGATGATCCGGGATTCCACGCACTTCGCGCTGCATGGATGTATCGAAAAATAAAGTTGAGTCAGGGACATTTAGGAGGCTGACACGGATAGGAATATATCTTGAAGGGTTGATTTCCTGTGACATATGGTTAAAATATACTGTCATGAATTTTGCTTGAGATCGAAGCTCGACTAGTCGTTCGAAATTATTAATTACCATGGGATTCAGCACCTCACATCTTATTAGCAGGCGTGATGAAAGCTCCCAAAATCGATCTTTTAATGGAAGAACTCCCGCCAGAACTTCAAGACTCATTGTATGTGTCGAATGCATGCACCCTAAAGCAATTCGCAAACAACGATACTGAATTCGCTCCAGTTTGATAATATGAGAGTTTGCAGCGGAACGAAAGCAAACGCATCCATATTCCATCACTGAAAGTATCGTTGTCTGATACAATTTTATTAGATCTTCCGGATGAGCACCCCACCAAGATCCTGTTATTGTTCGAAGAAAATTTACTCTTTGTTGGCATTTTGTTATCAGAAACCTAATGTGTCCTCCCCACGTGCATTTGGAATCAAACCACACCCCAAGGTATTTGAAAGTCAAAACCTGTTGGTTCATTCTTCCCATCATATGAAGCTGAAGCTGCGCGGGATCATGCTTTTTTGAAAAGACGACCAGCTCTGTTTTCTCCGCAGAGAATTCGATACCAAGATGAACAGCCCAATCGGACAAGTTATCTAAGGTATCTTGCAATGGTTTATGCAGATCAATAGCTTTGGGTCCAGTAACTGAAACCACGCCATCATCTGCCAATTGTCTTAGTGTACATGGGGTTACTAGACAGCTGTCAATGTCATTTACGTAAAAATTATAGAGGAGCGGACTGAGGCATGAGCCTTGCGGGAGACCCATGTAACTATTTCTGAGTGTTGCCAAATCGCCATGTGAAAAATGCATGTGTTTCTCTGACAAAAGGTTGTGCAAATAATTATTTATAACCGCTGGGAGTCCATTTTGGTGAAGCTTGTCTGAAAGAACATCAATGGAAACTGAATCAAATGCTCCTTTAATGTCTAAAAATACAGATGCCATTTGTTGCTTTTGAGCGAAGGCAATTTGGATGTCAGACGAAAGTAATGCAAGGCAATCATTCGTCCCTTTATTTCTACGGAAGCCAAACTGAGTATCTGACAACAAACCGTTCGTCTCGACCCAAGTGTCGAGACGTCGTAGAATAATTTTTTCGAACAATTTTCTGATGCAGGACAACATCGCAATGGGTCTATATGAGTTGTGATTGGAAGCTGGTTTCCCCGGTTTTTGAATGGCGATAACTTTCACTTGTCTCCAGTCAGGTGGAACAATATTTTGCTCAAGAAACTTGTTGAACAATTCCAACAAACGTCTTTTTGCGAGGTTGGGCAGATTCTTCACCAAGTTGAATTTAATTCTGTCCAACCCTGGAGCGTTATTGTTACAAGACAAGAGTGCTATAGAAAATTCCATCATTGAAAATGGGTTATTAATAAAACCATTATTTGGAGGAGATTCCCGTATAATGCTCTGCGTAGGAACAGAATCTGGGCAAACTTTCCTAGCAAAGTCAAATATCCATCGGTTCGAGTATTCATCACTCTCATTGCCCACGTTACGATTCCTCATTCGTCTGGCCGTGTTCCAAAGAGTGCTCATTGAGGTATCTCTTGACAAACCTTCGACAAAATGTCTCCAATAGCTACATTTTTTGGCTCGAAGTATGCTCTTGTACTTGGTTTCTAAAACCATAAGTTTTTCAAAATTCTGAGGAGTTCCTCCTCCCCGTTTTAGAAACGTCTTGCAAGCATTTTGTTTTGCGAGTTTAGCCTCTGAGCACTCTTTGTCCCACCAGGGGTTGGGAGGCCTTCTGTTAGTCGTTGGCCCAGGAAAGCGTTTAGTTTGGGATTGTTCTGCTGCCTCCAGAATCGAACAAATGAGGAAGTCATATTCTTCAAGTGGAGGGAGCTCTTCCATTGAATTCAAAATACTAGAGATACTACTTTGGTATTTAATCCAGTCGATATTTTTTGTCAAATCATATGGAATACTAGCGGAAGTAGCAATGCAATTGCTACTGCTAATTGAGATGATGATTGGTAAATGATCGCTACCGTGTAAATCAGGCAGTATTTTCCAGGTGCAATCTAGTCGAATTGATGTTGAGCAAAGAGATAGATCTAATGCACTTGGGCGTGCCGGAGGTCTTGGGATCCGTGTCATGCTACCCATATTTAATACCGTCATGCTAAAATTGTCACAAATGTTTTGTATTAAAGATGATCTGCTATCATTGTAAACGGAACCCCACATAATACCGTGCGAATTTAAATCCCCCAGAATCAATCGTGGTGCAGGAAGGGCTTCAACCATTTCATTAAGCTGTTGCTGTCCAACTTGTGCTTTTGGAGGAATATAAACCGAAGCTATGCAAATATCTTTGCCTTTAATGTTTATTTGGCAAGCAACAACTTCTATACTAGAAGTTGAAGGGATGTTTAATCTATAAAAGGAATAGCATTTCTTAATTCCCAAAAGCACTCCACCATACGGAGAGTCTCTATCGAGACGTATAATGTTAAAATCATTAAAATTTAAAGCTATGTTTGAAGTAAGCCATGTTTCGCATAAAGCAAATACATCACATTTTTGACTATGCAATAATATTTTAAATGAATCAAGTTTTGGCATGATGCTTCGACAATTCCACTGCAGGACAGTGATTGTATCATTTGCGACGGGTGATAAATTATCCATCAAAAGATACAAAACCTGAGACAATTGGCCATTGAGCTGATAACTGCTTCAAAAAGGTTCTAGCTATTGGAAGGAATGCCATTATGAGGGTCTTTAAGGGTTCAGATATATTGAATGCTGAGAAAATCCATTCAACAATTTCCGAAAACTTCAGTAATCCTGTTGGTGGCTGTGAAATGGAGCCCACTGGTTTATTATCTTTTTCTGTACTAGATCCTGGATTGGTTTGTGAATTTGACAAACCAGGAGGCACAGTCTTTGGTTTTGACTTTTTTTGTTTAACACGGGGATCTTTTTTTGAAGATGAAATTTTAGGTGTCTTTTTTGGTAATTTGGAGGAAGACTTCTTTCTCTTAACTGACCCATGGGTAGTGATAAACGAATTACCTTCACTATTTTCGTCAGATACAGAGTCCTCTGTTTCCTCTAGATTTGAAAACCCGTTTTCGGTTTCCAAAGGGGGGACATCAATGACCGTTTTAAGCATTTCTGCATATGTGCGCTTAGACCGTGCTTTTAAAGAAAGCTTAATTTTGTCTTTGTGCACTTTAAATGCAGTGCATACTGAAATATCATCATGAGGACTATTCCCACAATAAATACATTTTTCAATTTCCTTGTTGCAATCATTATCTTTATGAGGCCCTTCACACTTAATACATTTTGGTTTATTACTACAGTAAGTAGCTGTGTGGCCGAATTTTTTGCAGTTCGTGCAATTCATTACATTTGGAACAAAAAGCCGAACAGGGAGGCGAATTTTATCGACATAGACATGGGACGGCAACGCAGACCCGGCAAATGTCACTCGAAACGAGTCTGATGGGCGATAAACATTTTTTTCCTCTTCATGAACTACTGAGTACAGTTGTTTGCACTCCAGTATTTTCACACCCTCAAGCATAGAGTTCTTGAAACGACCAACACCATGCTTGAGTAAATCATCTACCGAAAGACTCGCTTCGGTAACAACACCGTCAATTTCGACATCTTTGGAGGGTATGTAAACTTTATACTCTTTATTGAAATGTTCCGAAGAGACAATATCATTCGCGTGTTTCAAATTATTTACCACAACACGAATTTTATCGTTATTTACTTTTATGATCTCTTTGATTGAAGAGTATCGTGATGTCAAACCTTTATTAATTTGAAAAATGTTTAATGGCTTTGATATACGTCTAAAAAAGACTATCCAAGGCCCAGAAGAGCTCTCCTGATATTTTTTCGTTCGTGGGGGTATCGGATTCATGCTAGGATTTACGTCCATGGATTCATCCATTACATTAAAATTTTTAACTAAACTTTAAAATAAAATTTGAAACCAACACTACCCAGTACTCAATCAAAAGGAAAAGAAAAAACTTCTACCTTGAAATTGTTGTCTATCTCCGTTGCACTGCCGTGTAGATCCTCGTTGCTCTAGATGTTCTTGTTGGATGCTGATTGTTGGATGTGATGCTACTGCTACCTGACATCCAGCACCACTCGAATTCCGATTTGCTTTCGTCTTCGCCAGCTGTAACCAGCGCAGGTCACCGGTGTATACCTGCGTGTTGTATGGCAGTGGAAAGACCGAGTTGTCTTGTCTCCTTCTTCCTAGTGCTCCGCACCGATATGCTTCTGCACCGAAGTGCCTTCGCACCGGTGTGCCTTTGCACTCTCCTGCTTCTATGTGCCTTTGCACTCTTCCTCTTCGATGTGCCTTTGCACTCTCCTGCTCAGCACTTGTGGCTGTATATTGCGGCCTGGGTAGAGTTTGGGAAACGCCCTGTGTTGTTTCCTTCACCAGCTTGGCCCAGCACTAGGGCTCTCTTATGCAGCACGACTATACGTTTTAACGGCTGCTGCCAACAGGTCTCTACCTGTAGTTCAACCGTTGTCGTATTTAACGCGTGTAAACCAACCAGCGTTATTAAACTGTACGCTTCTATACACAACCTTCTCGGTTGAACGGCTATTACTGAATGATGATTATTTTTATTATTACTATTATTATTATTATTATTATTATTATTATTATTATTATTATTATTATTATTATTATTATTATTATTATTATTATTATTATTATTATTATTATTATTATTATTATTATTATTATTATTATTATTATTATTATTATTATTATTATTATTATTGCGTGACTTTTTGCTGCAAATCGATTGGAGAATGTTACATAAATACGACGATATTGATGCTACTGTTTTAAACTACAATCGTTTGTTAAATAATTGTGCCGAGAACTCTGTCCCTAAGTGTCAATCACTGAGGAAACCGCCATGGACTAACGATTTCCTACGGAATCTGAAACGTCTTCGTGCTAAAGCCCTACGTAGTTATACAAATAGGCGATGTCCTATTTCTTAACATCAGTTTATAATAGACAGCAACGAATACCGCAACTACAATAAATTCTGGTACAATCGTTATGTTAACCGCATGCAACATAACTTGAGGCGAAATCCGAAGAGCTTCTGTCAATACGAAGTGGAACGAAACTGGTCTCCCATCTACGATTTTCTACAACGGCGAAGAAGCTACGACAGTATTTGATAAATGTGGACTGTTTGCTAGATATTTTGCCAGTGTCTTTTCATCTAACTCACTATCTGCTATCGAACTTGAAAACGCCGTGCGTGATGTTCCTGC
Source organism: Malaya genurostris (assembly GCF_030247185.1). Lineage (NCBI taxonomy): Eukaryota > Metazoa > Arthropoda > Insecta > Diptera > Culicidae > Malaya > Malaya genurostris. Next base: position 81,570,302 of record NC_080570.1, on the reverse strand, counting down.
TGATGTCATCGATGTGAATGTTTTTGCTATCTCAGAACAAATGGTACTTTGTGCCATCCGGAATATGAAATCCGTATTTGCACCAGGTCGAAGCGCAATGCCTTCTGCAATTTTGAACAAATGTTCGGATATTTTAGCAGTCCCACTAACATATATCTTCAATTTGTGTCTCCAACAACAAACAATACCTACAGATTGAAAAAAATCCGTTATTTTCCCGGTTCATAAGAAAGGTAGCAAGTGTAACGTTGTCAACTTGTCGTCATTATATAAGCCATTGCCAGCATGAATTCTTTCCCGGTCGATCGGTTGAGACTAATCTAGTTAGTATCACGTCTTATTGCACCTAGCAAATGTCTAAAAAATACCAGATTGATGTGATTTACGCAGACCTTAAGGCTGCTTTTGACTCAGTTAATCACGAAATTGTGCTTACTAAGCTTATTGAGCTACGTTGCTCGATTCGATTTTGTCAATGGCTTCGATCATATCTCGTCAACCGTCTAGTTGTAGTACAAATTGGAAGCACTGTATCTAATTCATTTACTAGCAGTTCCGGAGTTCCTCAAGGAAGCACACTTGGACAACTTCTTTTTTCGCTGTTTATTGATGTTGTCTTTGTCTTAAAGCATGGTGGAAAGCTTTTGTCCGCTGATGATTTGAAAATATTCCTCGTTATTCACAAAGAAGCTGATTGTCAAGAATTGCAACATCTCATCGATATGTTTTATGAATGGTGTGTACGAAACATGATGGTTCTCTGCGTTACAAAAAGTTACGTTATAAGCTGTTATCGTACGAGAAACAAACTTAGTTTCAATTATACTATGGCTGGCACTGAACTGCAACGCGTGGACCACGTCGAATAATTAGGTGCTATTCTGGATGAGAAACTAACATACACTCGTCATCTTGCGGCTACGATTGACAAAGCAATTCGGTTACTCGGATTTATATTCAAAATATCAAGAGAATTTCGTGATCCACTCTGTTTAAAGGCGCTATATTGTTCTTTGGTACGATCACAGCTAGAATTTGCGAATGTTGTTTGGTGTCCTTACCACGTCACGTTGATTCAAAGACTTAAAGACCGTTCAACGAAAATTAGAGCAACCTGCTGAGTCTACCGCCGTTCGAAGATCGTCGTCAACTATTAGGACTTAAATCTTTAGCCGATCGACAACATGCATCACAAGCGATTTTCATGTCTAAGCTACTACTGGCTGAATATGATGCTCCTAATCTTTTATCCCAAGTGAGCTTGTATGCTCCTACACGTATTCTTCGACCTCGACGTTTACTACATACTAATCTACGCAATACCAGCTACGATGCAAACAGCCCGATTTTTGCAATGATTTGCCGCTTTAACGAGTTCTGCGATTTGTTTGACTTTGGCACAACATTATTACAGTTTCGTCACCGGTTAGTATAGCACTAAGTTGTCCATAATTATTTTTGTTCCGTTAAGATAACTTGTTAGGTAGCTTTTAGTAGTTCATTAAGACTTATTTTCGGATAAGCATTATTGTCCAAATAAATAAATATTATTATTATTATTATTATTATTATTATTATTATTATTATTATTATTATTATTATTATTATTGATTCAGTAATAGCCGTTCAACCGAGAAGGTTGTGTATAGAAGCGTACAGTTTAATAACGCTGGTTAGTTTACAAGCGTTAAATACGACAACGGTTGAACTACAGGTAGAGACCTGTTGGCAGCAGCCGTTAGAACGTAAAATCGTGCTGCATAAGAGAGCCCTAGTGCTGGGCCAAGCTGGTGAAGGAAACAACAAAAGGCGTTTCCCAAGCTCTACCCAGGCCACAATATACAGCCACAAGTGCTGAGCAGGAGAGTGCAAAGGCACATTGAAGAAGAAGAGTGCAAAGGCACACAGAAGCAGGAGAGTGCAAAAGCACACCGGTGCGAAGGCACTTCGGTGCAGAAGCATATCGGTGCGGAGCACAAGGAAGAAGGAGACAAGACAACTCGGTCTTTCCACTGCCATACAACACGCAGGTATACACCGGTGACCTGCGCTGGTTGCAGCTGGCGAAGACAAAAGTAAATCGGAAATCGAGTGGTGCTGGATGTCAGGTAGCAGTAGCATCACATCCAACAATCAGCATCCAACAAGAACATCTAGAGCAACGAGGATCTACACGGCAGTGCAACGGAGATAGACAACAATTTTAAGGTAGAAGTTTTTTCTTTTCCTTTTGATTGAGTACTGTGTAGTGTTGGTTTCATTTGTTATTTTAAAGTTTGATTAAAAAAATTTTAATGTGATGGATGAATCCATGGACGTAAATCCTAGCATGAATCCGATACCCCCACGAACGAAAAAATATCAGGAGAGCTCTTCTGGGCCTTGGATAGTCTTTTTTAGACGTATATCAAAGCCATTAAACATTTACCAAATTTCTAAAGGTTTGACATCACGATACTCTTCAATCAAAGAGATCATAAAAGTAAATAACGATAAAATTCGTGTTGTGGTAAATAATTTGAAACACGCGAATGATATTGTCTCTTCGGAACATTTCAATAAAGAGTATAAAGTTTACATACCCTCCAAAGATGTCGAAATTGACGGTGTTGTTACCGAAGCGAGTCTTTCGGTAGATGATTTACTCAAGCATGGTGTTGGTCGTTTCAAGAACTCTATGCTTGAGGGTGTGAAAATACTGGAGTGCAAACAACTGTACTCAGTAGTTTATGAAGAGGGAAAAAAAGTTTATCGCCCATCAGACTCGTTTCGAGTGACATTTGCCGGGTCTGCGTTGCCGTCCTATGTCTATGTCGATAAAATTCGCCTCCCTGTTCGGCTTTTTGTTCCAAATGTAATGAATTGTACGAACTGCAAAAAATTCGGACACACAGCTACTTACTGTAGTAATAAACCAAAATGTATTAAGTGTGAAGGACCTCATAAAGATAATGATTGCAACAAGGAAATTGAAAAATGTATTTATTGTGGGGAAAGTCCTCATGAGGATATTTCAGTATGCACTGCATTTGAAGTGCACAAAGACAAAATTAAGCTTTCTTTAAAAGCACGGTCTAAGCGCACATATGCAGAAATGCTTAAAACGGTCATTGATGTCCCCCCTTTGCAAAACGAAAACGGGTTTTCAAATCTAGAGGAACCAGAGGACTCTGACTCTGACGAAAATAGTGAAGGTAATTCGTTTATCACTACCCAAGGGTCAGTTAAGAGAAAGAAGTCTTCTTCCAAATTACCAAAAAAGACACCTAAAGTTTCATCTTCAAAAAAAGATCCCCGTGTTAAACAAAAAAAGTCAAAACCAAAGACTGTGCCTCCTGGTTTGTCAAATTCACAAACCAATCCAGGATCTAGCACAGAAAAAGGTAATAATCCTGTGGGCTCCATTTCACAGCCACCAACAGGATTACTAAAGTTTTCGGAAATTGTTGAATGGATTTTCTCAGCATTCAATATATCTGAACCCTTAAAGACCCTCATAATGGCATTCCTTCCAATAGCTAGAAATTTTTTGAAGCAGTTATCAGCTCAATGGCCAATTGTCTCAGGTTTTGTATCTTTTGATGGATAATTTATCACCCGTCGCAAATGATACAATCACTGTCCTGCAGTGGAATTGTCGAAGCATCATGCCAAAACTTGATTCATTTAAAATTTTATTGCATAGTCAAAAATGTGATGTATTTGCTTTATGCGAAACATGGCTTACTTCAAACATAGCTTTAAATTTTAATGATTTTAACATTATACGTCTCGATAGAGACTCTCCGTATGGTGGAGTGCTTTTGGGAATTAAGAAATGCTGTTCCTTTTATAGAGTAAACATCCCTTCAACTTCTAGTATAGAAGTTGTTGCTTGCCAAATAAACATTAAAGGCAAAGATATTTGCATAGCTTCGGTTTATATTCCTCCAAAAGCACAAGTTGGACAGCGACAGCTTAATGAAATGGTTGAAGCCCTTCCTGCTCCACGATTGATTCTGGGGGATTTAAATTCGCACGGAATGATGTGGGGTTCCGTTTACAATGATAGCAGATCATCTTTAATACAAAACATTTGTGACAATTTTAGCATGACGGTATTAAATATGGGTAGCATGACACGGATCCCAAGACCTCCTGCACGCCCAAGTGCATTAGATCTATCTCTTTGCTCAACATCAATTCGACTAGATTGCACCTGGAAAATATTGCCTGATTTACACGGTAGCGATCATTTACCAATCATCATCTCAATTAGCTGTAACAAATGTATTGCTAATTCAGCTAGTATTCCATATGATTTGACAAAAAATATCGACTGGATTAAATACCAAAGTAGAATCTCTAGTATTTTGAATTCAATGGAAGAGCTCCCTCCACTTGAAGAATATGACTTCCTCATTTGTTCGATTCTGGAGGCAGCAGAACAATCCCAAACTAAACGCTTTCCTGGGCCAACGACTAACAGAAGGCCTCCCAACCCCGGGTGGGACAAAGAGTGCTCAAAAGCTAAACTCGCAAAACAAAATGCTTGCAAGACGTTTCTAAAACGGGGAGGAGGAACTCCTCAGAATTTTGAAAAACTTATGGTTTTAGAAAACAAGTACAAGAGCATACTTCGAGCCAAAAAAATGTAGCTATTGGAGACATTTTGTCGAAGGTTTGTCAAGAGAAACCTCAATGAGCACTCTTTGGAATACGGCCAGACGAATGAGGAATCGTAACGTGGGCAATGAGAGTGATGAATACTCGAAACGATGGATATTTGACTTTGCTAGGAAAGTTTGCCCAGATTCTGTTCCTACGCAGAGCATTATACGGGAATCTCCTCCAAATAATGGTTTTATTAATAACCCATTTTCAATGATGGAATTTTCTATAGCACTCTTGTCTTGTAACAATAACACCCCTGGGTTGGACAGAATTAAATTCAACTTGGTGAAGAATCTGCCCGACCTCGCAAAAAGACGTTTGTTGGAATTGTTCAACAAGTTTCTTGAGCAAAATATTGTTCCACCTGACTGGAGACAAGTCTCATGCCTCAGTCCGCTCCTCTATAATTTTTACGTGAATGACATTGACAGCTGTCTAGTAACCCCATGTACACTAAGACAATTGGCAGATGATGGCGTGGTTTCAGTTACTGGGCCCAAAGCTATTGATCTGCATAAACCATTGCAAGATACCTTAGATAACTTGTCCGTTTGGGCTGTTCATCTTGGTATCGAATTCTCTGCGGAGAAAACAGAGTTAGTCGTCTTTTCAAGAAAGCATGATCCCGCGCAGCTTCAGCTCCATATGATGGGAAGAATGATCCAACAGGTTTTAACTTTTAAATACCTCGGGGTGTGGTTCGATTCCAAATGCACGTGGGGAGGACACATTAGGTATCTGATAACGAAATGCCAACAAAGAGTAAATTTTCTTCGAACAATAACAGGATCTTGGTGGGGTTCTCATCCGCAAGATCTAATAAAATTGTATCAAACAACGATACTTTCAGTGATGGAATATGGATGCGTTTGTTTTCGTTCCGCTGCAAACTCTCATATTATCAAACTTGAGCGAATTCAGTACCGTTGTTTGCGAATTGCCTTAGGCTGCATGCATTCGACACATACAACGAGTCTTGAAGTTCTGGCGGGAGTTCTTCCATTAAAAGATCGATTTTGGGAACTTTCATCACGCCTGCTAATAAGATGTGAGGTGCTGAATCCCATGGTAATTAATAATTTCGAACGACTAGTGGAGCTTCGATCTCAAACAAAATTTATGACAGTATATTTTAACCATATGTCACAGGAAATCAACCCTTCAAGATATATTCCTATCCGTGTCAGCATCCTAAGTGCCCCTGACTCAACTTTATTTTTCGATACATCCATGCAGCGTGAAGTGCGTGGAATCCCGGATCATCTTCGCTCGACGGAAATCCCAAAAATATTTTCAAGTAAGTTCAGGCATATTGACTCTGAGAAAATGTTTTATACGCACGGATCGCGAATTGAAGAAGCGACAGGGTTTGGTATGTTCAACAATAATGTTTCGGCCTCATTTAGGCTTCAAGAACCTGCATCTGTTTATATAGCAGAGCTAGCAGCAGTTCATTATAGTTTGAGTGTAATCGTCACATTATCTCCAAACCATTATTTCCTCTTCACAGATAGTCTGAGTGCAATTGAAGCCATTCGCTCAAACGCTGCTGGCAAAAATGAACCGTTTTTCCTGGGCAAAATAAAACAGTGCCTGAACGACATATTGAACAATAATTATCTAATCACTATAGTCTGGGTCCCGGCTCATTGCTCCATTCCTGGCAATGAAAGAGCCGATATTTTAGCCAAACGTGGTGCTATTGAGGGTGAAATTTATGAGAGACCGATTGCTTTCAACGAATTCTATAGCGCGTCTCGCCAAAGAACACTTGCCAGCTGGCAAGCTTCTTGGGATAAAGATGATCTGGGTCGGTGGATGCACTCAATTATTCCGAAAATATCGACAAAGGCATGGTTCAGGGGACTGGATGTGAGTAGGGATTTCATTCGTGTGATGTCCAGACTCATGTCCAATCACTACACGTTAGATGCACATCTCCTTCGAATTGGGCTCTCCGAGACTAATCATTGTGCTTGCGGAGAAGGTTATCGGGATATTGATCATGTCGTTTGGACATGCGTGGAGTATCGTGATGTCAGATCTCAACTAATAAATTCTTTGCGTACCCAAGGTAGACTATCCAATATCCCAGTTCGAGACATTCTTGCTTGTCGTGACCTTTCATACATGAAACTTATTTATCATTTCATAAAGAAAATTGGAGTTTCAATTTAATAAAGGCCCCTTCAAGACTTAGTTCCGATCCCAGCTGCGTCCATGAGTTCAACCAATAGCTAAATTAGAATAAAAATTGTGCAATGATACAAACAAACTCGAAACAGTTTATGAAATTATCAACAAAATGTCTGAAAATAACAGCTTATTTTATAATATATAGAAGTTAATCGTTTGGTTCAAATAATATTTCCGAGTAGATTTCATAATTAATGACGAGTTACCTAAGATGATATTTAAGCTATAAGAGAATATGTTTTAATAAATTCAAAACGTTGTGACTATGTTAGAATTAAATTAGGATAAGAATATTATGTAAAAGTGATGCTACGGCGAAGAAAAACTTATGTAAACTGCCTTAACAAATAAACGTATTTATGGAAAAAAAAATTATTATTATTATTATTATTATTATTATTATTATTATTATTATTATTATTATTATTATTATTATTATTATTATTGTTATTATTATTATTATTATTATTATTATTATTATTATTATTATTATTATTATTATTATTATTATTATTATTATTATTATTATTTTTAATTATATTATGTTGCTTTAGTTACCTATATCCTAACGATCATTCACCGAGGTTGGGTATGTGGAGATAAGTTTACAATTCATTTCACATTTCACGCTATTAAATTCGATCAATTAGCTGCGCGTTTTGCAGGAAGCATATTGTGGCCTGTTCTATCACTGGATCGTTACTCAATACGCCGCGTATGGATAATGGTAGCTCCTGCTGGATTTGCAGATTGGAGAATTCTAGACAATTAATCAGGTGTTCTACGGTTAATCTGACGATACACGTTTGGCATATTGGTGGTGGTACTCGTGGTACTGGTATGGCCAGAACGTAGTCTTGATAGTACCCGTTGTTCCTGCCGGTTGTCTCTATCTATCAATCGAACGGATTATTTTATCTTCTGGGTGTGTCCCGGTGTTTGTCTCCAGGTTCCTGTAAAATTATATGTCGACTTGTGCATAATTTTTTCACTAGATCAGTAGCAGGAACTGTCTCGGTTAAATACTCGGTGCTCGACCGTCCAAGTGAGGCCAATCAGTCCGCAGTCCGTCTGTTCTCTTATCCCAGTGTTTCTCGATCTCTTGTACGGAAGGGTGACGACATTTCCCGGATTCGAGTGCTGAGATGACTGATAGTGAGTCCGATAAGATGATGATACTAAAGTTCGGTGACTTTCTGGCTGTGTCATATGCGATTGCTTTTGCCTCGCTGAGAAGATTGAACATTCGTCCGGAAATCTAAAGTTGAGGTTGGTTCCAATTTCGCATATTCTCGCTCCCACTTGATCCGATTTGGATCCATCAGTGAAAATTTTACGGTGGTATGGGTATTGTTCTTGGATCGCCTGCAGGACTCCGACCTTTAGGGTGCGTGTCATCCTCGTGTCGGTGGTTGAAACCTGAGTGTCCCGCTCCCTTCTGCAAACACGATAGAGTGTTGCAAGTTGCGGCATCGTAGCATCGTTGTACATTCTGTACATCTGTTTTGCTGTATTAAACAGAAAACAATCATCTCCTGTAGTTTTTTCCAGGAAACTCAGACTTCGTTTGAAGATGGTTATGGATGCGTACCACCGAAAATGAGGGTTCCAGTCTCGACACAGGCTGCTTCGGCGGGGGTGCTAGGCAGTAGGTTGGACGCGAATCATATGGATCTATTGTAGAGTGGGGTTAGATTATCTATCATACCGTTTCTGTTTAGAGATGCTATCTACGCTCCGTAGAATATTTGACTGTCAATCCGTGCCTTACTTATGTTGAGGGCAGTGTTTCTGTTCCACTTCGGGATTTTTTTTTGTTTCGATTATAGATGTTTTAACCTTAAGGTCATTTGCCTCTTCGGGCCAGAAAAATTTCCTGACCCTATGTGCGGGGTTGGGAATCGAACCCAGGTGGGCTGCGTGAAAGGGCATCGACTTGCCCATCACTCTATACCCGTCCTCACCTCGGGATTTTGTTACTGATGGTACAAATGAGACGTGGTTGACTTTCACATTCTCGCTTGATGTTGGCTTTACGATTTATCGTGGTTCCAAGTATTTTCGGGTCACGTCGGAAAAGGATTGCAGTTCCACCGAGTTTTACGGGATTACGAGCCTGGCCAGTGGTGCAGCAATGAGCCGTTGTGTTTTTTTTCCGGAGCAATGGTAAAGCCAATGGTCTTCGCCCACTTTCCATTTTTGTTCACTACGGTTAGGAGTTTTCCTGGTTTTTTTTACGATCACTATTGTTGTCCACCAACAGCTACTCTGAACTGCCTGTTTTGCAAATAATTCTGTAGGAAATGGCGCATGTTCCCGGTTATTCCCCTCTCTTTTAGCTTACTCAGGACACCCTCACGCTATACGATGTTGTACGCCTTTGCGATATCGAGTATTGCAATATCCGCGTGAAGATCCCCTTTGATTGCCTCGTGTAGGATCTGGCCTAGGGTGCCGAGGTGAATTCCGCTACCGAAACCCTGACGAAAGGCGGACTGTCATGTGTCTAGCAGTTGGTTGTTTTCTTAAAAAACGGTGAGACGGACTTTTTCATGAAATTTTGCCTCGGACCGATTTTAGCACGGTTCGTTTTTGGCAACATAATTGTTCGAATATGACACATGTAAACCAGATGATGGCAGCATTTTCGAGTTGAAAGCAATTACATAATTATATTGATTTACACTACTTACAGCAATAAATGCTGGAACCCATATACCATTCGAATGAGTTCGTCGAGATCAGTAAATGCGTGTGTGATAAATAATTTCACTCAATTTTCTCGAAGATGACTCAACCGTGTTCTACAAATTTAGATTCATATGAAAAGTCGTATGCTCCCTAACAAGGTTCCTTAATTACGCTTGAATCCGACTTCTGGTTCCGGAACTACAGGATGATATGTGAAACGAAATTAAATTAGTGTTACTAAATTTTCTCATAGATAGCTAAACCGATCTAAGATTCAAATGAAATCTAAGAACCATAAAAGATTAAAATGAAAGATCTTAAGATCCTATAAAGCATTTCGCTTTTCAGTCAGATCTAACTTCCGGTTTAGATGATACACGTTGGTTGGTATAAAAATGTCCATTTCACATAAATTTATCAGGTTTATCGGGTTTGCAGGTTTGGATTATCGATAACCAAATAAACTTATTTCAGTTTTAGCGGTATTCAGTTTTCGATTAGGAAAAAAATTAATTCGCACTACGATTTCTCTAAGATGTATACACTGATTTTTAAATGGTTTGAATCAAATGTAAACTGTACAGCTCCTGAGATGGATTTAAGTGATTTCGGCTTCACCGATTTTAGAATTCCGGTTCCATTATCGAATCGTTTCTCAAAGCTCAATCGTTTTCTCAAAAAAGGCCTAATCGAATTTCAAAAACAAAAATTCAAATTAAAGGATTTATCCGATTCTGGAATTACAGGGTGATGAGTTTTTAAAATTCATACCAATATAGAAGATGACAATCCAAAAAAGCTTCAAATTTGGACTTAAAACTATTGCAATTCGTCATATTAATTTATGGTCACATGAATCGGTTTGGGTTATGCTGGTTCCTGAATACCGGCTCTGGAAGTACTTTAAATTACCGTAAACTCTAAAGTGGAACTTACATCGACATATCATGGAATGTTTAATCGATTGTCCCACTTTTAGATTGAAATTCGATTCGATTTGCAGTTTCGACATTACAGAGTAAAGTGAGATTAAAATCTCAAATTGTCGCTTAAAACGACGGTCATTAAAATAATGTCATGAAAACTGAAAAACCGAAGAATATTCATGCAAACAACACATGCAGATTGATAAAAAAAAAGGTATCATCTCACTGCTAGGTGGATTAATCACGTTTTTAGTACAGAATCTTGTTTCAGAGCCCGAGTTTCGAATTCAATTTCAGTATGCTAAATCTGAATTCTGAAAGTGAGCTCAAAAACTGAATTTGGGAAACAAAATTGAAACTGAACTCAGGAATCAAATTAAAATTATGAGAAGTTGGTTTCAAAAATCAAATTTGAATTTTTATTATAGAATCCATATTTTGAATTTAGTTTCAGAATACTAAATTTTGTTCCAAAATGAGAATTCTGGATACGATTGCCAAACTGAAATTCGGACACTAAATTTAAGAAACCATGATACTTTGAAGGGAAAGAAAAAAATTGAAGGGAAAGGAAACAAAAATAAGATTAATAAACAGATGTTGCAAAAATGCAAAAAAAATAATATGCTCTAATAATTGATTTTCTCGCCGTTTGCGAAATTGTTCATTCTTACAGATCAAAACCTTTGGCATGATGACAACTCTTCACCTAATCTGTACTTCGCTTCACAATCTTAGATTTCAACGAAAGGTCTTATGCTCCCACAGCTTGCTATTGAATTTCATCTCTATCCGACTTCCGGTTCCGGAATTACAAGAAAATAGTTGCAAATCTATGAGAATCATTCTGACTCTATGAGCTGGGTTGGGAATCACGCTATACCCGTCCCCAAAAAACTGAATAATATTCAAACAAGATCATTTTTATATGGAATTAGAACTGCCTTTTAAGATGTTTATTGAAAATAATAATATTTTACCATTTCTCATGGCTTTTGAAGAAATTATACTTACGTTTTGTTCACGCTTGGCAAGTGGATATCATTAATTTATAGTTTTGAATTTCTAAATTTGGGATGAGGATATTTTCTTCAAATCTCAATACAATTTGTATTTCCGAGATGGGTTTGACAAGTAAGTTTTTGAAATTATTATCATTCTCAACATAAATTTAGAAATCCTAGATGGCTCAAAACAATTTTTTTGTGATTTTTCAATTTATGAATTAATTTGGACATTGCACTTTGGGGTGTTCAAACCCTTTCCCCCGAAACTCCAGAAATTATTACAGGAGACGAGGGTTAGACCGGAAAAGTGGTGAAACCGGACACCTTAACACTCCAAATACCAAACCTCAAAAAAATTTGGAACGGTAACTTCGAGTTGTCATAGATCAGCTGTTTTTGAACGAATCTCAATAAATTTTACACCCTCGAATTTTGTGAAGTTCGTAGATTGATTCAAAAACTTTGTAGCAGACGATTGGTAAAGGAAAACCAATGAAAATTTGATTTTTCCCTTTCCAGGTTTATTTCACGCGCCCAATATGCCCTATCTGCTTTCCAATTTTCTTTCCTTTGGCATAAACGTCGCTGAGAAAATATTGAACACTTCAACTTCACCGAGTCATAACTTTGTTGTTAGTCAACCGATTTTCGAAATTTGTTCACTATTGGAAAGGTATTACTTCCAGAAATAAAATGCACTGAAAAAAAATTCCGAAAATCGGGTTGTTTACCTAAAGTTATAATGAAAGTTGTGGATAGATGTCCTCAGAAAAGGTGAGACTTTTTACAATGATCGTAAATATCTCGAAATTCAAAGCGATGATCTATATATTTTTACACATCATTCGATTGCTAGTGATACCAGCTACAATTTTCGCTGAACTACTATTCCTGCACAATCGAAAGAAAACATTAAGAAATCGATGAATTTATAAATATATATGATTTTTTCATTTTTTTCCACATGATTGTATATAACTCAAAAATTAAAGCGATGACATGTACATTTTTCTACTCCAAAAAATTGGAATCATTACCAGGAACAATGTATTGATGAACAAAATTATATATCCGTTCAAAGAATCTCAAAAAGTTTGGTACAAATTCAGAGAAATTATATTATTGGGAAAATTTTGCCAAACAAAATCTAAAGAAAAATGTTAAATTAGTTGACATATATTTTTGTATTATTTTAGTTGGAAATTTATTATGAACAAAATTTACAAAAAAAACTGATACTTGGATTTCACTGACAATCTTAAAAATTTTGATAAATATACCTAAGCTCTAAAAATAATTATATTTCGGTATTGCACAAAAGATTTAAACAAGTTTTATGCACAACCCAAATGCAATTGATAACTACTGAAATTCTGATTTTGTTGTAGGTTTTCCGTAGATTCTAAAAAAATCGGTAGAAGATTGGATATTTCAAAATTTTGAAATTGCCATCCGTGATGTTCTTATCTATTTCATAGAGATGTAAGTTTTGTGATAATACAAAATTTTTAAATAATTTCAATGGCTTTATACAATAAGAAATATAACGTAAAAATAGAAGAGTTTTAAATACTAAGCCCATGACAAAAAAAACTACAATTTAAAAATAATACATTGCTTGATCTTTGTTTTACAAGTAATAAAGAACAAAATAATATATCTTAAATTTTCGGCTATCCTAAACGACATCAATTATAATCGACAGAGTATTAAAATTTTTATTTCACAAACTTAGAATTATTTCGGAATGTACAAAATGCGAAAATTATTTGAATATTCTATTTGTAAATTCCACTCGAAAATCTATCATATACTTGTTTTACAATTCAGAAAAAGTAGGATTACGAATTTTGCACAAAAAATCTCACGAATATAAGTAAACCCTTTTTATCCACCTAGTGGTGTAATGATGCCTTTCTCATATCTCTTTTATTCTCATATAAAAAAAGAATGGTATTCTTCAAACAGTTTTGTATGATTTCCCAGGAACTCATTTCAAGCCCAAAGATTAAAAAATAATGTTACTGAAGATTGCTTCCCAAGTAGCAAACATTGTTCTAGTACTGAATTTATTAACTCTTCTCGCAACGATTATGCGATTGGAAAAGCGCACGTAATATTTACTTAGTGGAAACCGGAATCAAAACCGCTCAAAGGATCTTGTCGTACAGTCAGTTGACAAATCGGATGTAATCCATTCAGGTTTTTATGTTGGTTTCACAAGCAGTAATATGAATGAATTTTACATCCCTTACAAAAACGTGTTGAATCAATTGTCTAACATATCTAACAAAAATAACCGATATGAAGCAATTGTGAAACATGCCAATTATAACAAGTTTTAAATGCTGCTTGGGTTATGTACCTAATTCTCGGCTTTTACGGCTGTTTTTAACATATACTTTAAACTTTTCCACTGGAACTGATATTGTATTACATTTCATTACGTTTACTGTCTTGTTATTTCTGTAACACATGTCTGAGACATTCAAAAAAGAAAATGTTTTTGATTTCGGGAGGGGCCATGGCCCCTCGGGCCCACCCTCTGGGAACGTGACTAACCTACAGAATGAAACAGTTCTCAGGTCGGTTAGGCCATCTTTCTCAGTGAAGTGAGTCCCACTATTCCAGGTACTTATGAAACTGGAATCGCCTCGAATATTGAATTTGCAGCAGCCTTTGCGATTAGCACCAACCAACCAATCTACCTGCAGCTTACAGTTGACTTCGTCTCGAAAAACAACCTCTCCGTTTGAATGCTTTTTACTGAATGAAATCCTCACTTATGTTACTTTTGTATATGAAATTCATACTATATACTATATTTTAACCAAAAACATAAAATAATTTTTGTGATTAGATTTTTATCATTGGATTCCCAAATATTGGCACCCTACTGTTTAATTATAATGGTAGTTTAATTAAACAGTAGGGGGCCAATATTTTGGAATCATCTTTAATTTCGTAAAGCGGTAGGTGGGTGAGTGCTGCCGGCCGGCATTGGAAGTTATTTAGGAATTAACCTTGTTTGTGCTAGGGTACATAACCAGTTTCATGTTTACGTTTCGGTTTAGCCTCGGCTGTTTATGTTGAACTGCAGGTGGCATAATAGTTCAACATAAACTGCTTTGCACTGACAAGTCTAAGACGAAACGTAAAGATAATGGTGAAAGTTTGATAATTTTCCATTTTGAAAAATCACCGGTTTACATGAAATTTCCGAAATCGACAAATTTTTTTCAAATATCCTGAAATTGGCTGAAACGATAAAATCTAGTGTCATCAAAAAAAATTTTTTTTCAATTCACCAAAATCTGAAATTTATGTTTTAAGTCAAATATCTTAGAATTGCCTGATACGTCGAGATAACACAAGAACTCGACGCCCGATTTCGGAAATCTTAAAATTAAAAGTCCCAGAGAGTCGATTTTTTCAAAAAAGTAATCGAGATGACTCATGATCTCAACGTTTGGTGAGGAAGCGCAAGAAAGTCGAAATTAATCAAAACACAAGTATAGGGAAATTCAATCGTTTAGTGAATCTGGAGGATGTATTCAAACGATTGCTTTTGAAGTCAGATAATCTCTGTAATAACATTATCGAATAGAGAAACAAAGACTTCATCTTCCCGAACATGCACCTGAATTAGTTTTAACACTCTAGAAGACAAAAATACCTTATTTGCATATGTAGCTAATAAATGCCTTACAGTACAGTTACTAGAGTAAGTTTCAATGAAAAAACCCAATGTTTGAACACAATTTAAAAATTTAAAAAAAATATCTCCTCTGCCTTTTTTCATAAACATGCTCGAAAGTATTTTCTGTTGAATGCAAGAAACGGAATTTTATTTATTTTCCTCAATATTAGATACAGCAGTTTAAAAATAACCCATTTTTGAACTAGGTTTGCTCATAACTTCGGTTCAGAAAACGCTACCTGAATGCGACAGTCATTAAAAAATTGGTTTTAACAATGTTCAAAAATACCTAATACGAAAAGTGAAAAATAAAAATGCTACAGTAAAATATCTGTTTTTTTTAGGAACACCCTAAGTTGCTGTTTAAAAATAGCTGTAACACTAAAACCGTTGGAGATACCACAATGGTGTCTTCAGCAAAGTTGCTCGATATAAGTTTATCTACAATTTTGCAGAAGGATATAGTCCTCTATCTCAACACATCCGCAAAATGATTTTTGGATCACCTTTATAATAAGAGCCACCCTAATACCATGTACATCAAAATATGGCTTATCTTTCACTGATCATTTGCCACAAATGTTTTTGTCCCCCTAAATTTTGGATCCGGACCACTATGCAATGCAATATAACTCGAAAATTTTAAAATTTCCGATCTTCTACCGATTTTTGAGATTCTACGGCAAACCTAAAACAAAATTAGTGAATTTTAGTGATTATCAATTGCGTTTGGATTGTGCATAAAAATTGTTCAGATCTTTTGTGCAATACAAAAATATACTTATTTTTAGAGTTTAGGTATATTTACCAGAATTTTAAGACTGTCAGTGAAATCCAAGTTTCAATTTTTTTTACAAATTTTGTTCATAATAAATTCCCAACTAAAATAATCAAAAATTTATGTCATATTATTTAAAAGTTTTGTTTTGATTTTTGGCAAAATTTTCCCAATAATAAAAATTCTCTGTATTGGTACCAAGTTTCTTGAGATTCTTTAAACGGATATATAACTTGATTCATCAATACATTGTATTCATAATTCCAATATTTTGGAGTAGAAAAATGTACATGTCATCGCTTTCATTTTTGAGTTATATACAAACATGGGAAAAAATGAAAAATTCATGTATATTTATAAATTCGATCGTTTTTTTAAGGTTTTCTATTGATAGTGCAAAAATGGTGGTTGGGCGAAAATTGTAGCTGGTATCACTAGCAATCGAATGATGTGTAAAAATATATAGGTCATCGCTTTGAATTTCGAGATATTTACGATCATTGTAAAAAGTCTCACCTTTTCTGAAATCATATGTCTAAAGTTTTCATTATAACTTATGGTAGACAACCCTATTTTTCGTTTTTTTTCAGTGCATTTTATTTCTGGAAGTAGTGTCTTTCCACTTGCGAACAAATTTCGAAAATCGGTTGACTAACGACAAAGTTATGACTCGGTAAAGTTGTTAAGTGAAGTTTTCAATATCCTATTCGCGTTGCAGGTGCCGCATGAATGCAGATAGGGCATATTACGAGCTTGAAAGAAAAACTTGGAGCAGGAAAAATCAGATTTTCATTAGTTTTTCCTAAGCGATCGTCAATAATGAAATACTTAAAATAATCTACAAACTTCACAAAATTCAAGGGTGCAAGATTTATCGAAATTGGTCAAGTAACAACTGAGCTATGATAGCTCAAAATTACCGTTCCAACTTTTTTTAAGGCTTGGTGCTCCGCGTAACTTTTTTAGGCTTGGTATTAGGAGAGTTATATATCTTTTAAACCTTGCGATTTGTAATTGCGCTTGGATATGATGCGGTAGAGATGACTTGGATAAAAACCCAGTTTTAACTGATGTTTCTGAAAAATGTCAGATTAACCCCCAATCTCCCCTACATAATGAAAACACCCCCTGAAATTTTTTTCTGGATACGCGCCTGATTCTTCCGAAAGAACTAGTTCTTTTAAAGCGTTATTTTGTTCTTAGAAATGTTCTACAATACCACGAAGAAAGTACAAAAGGAGTGCGTTACTTGAGGAATATATTTCTGTCAAAGCTCGTAACTCCAATTTTCTACCCGTATATCACTCTAACCCCTCTGCCTCAAATGATGTGATGGATTGCTTAATAGATTAAGGCAAAAAGCAGACATCGAAAAGCAAGAAGTACTGAAAATGTTTACATAAAGATTTTTTTTTCATAAATACGTTTATTTCTTAAGGCAGTTTACATAAGTTTTTCTTCGCCGTAGCATCACTTTTACATAATATTCTTATCCTAATTTAATTCTAACATAGTCACAACGTTTTGAATTTATTAAAACATATTCTCTTATAGCTTAAATATCATCTTAGGTAACTCGTCATTAATTATGAAATCTACTCGGAAATATTATTTGAACCAAACGATTACCTTCTATAAATTATAAAATAAGCTGTTTTTTTGACATTTTGTTGATAATTTCATAAACTGTTTCGAGTTTGTTTGTATCATTACATAATTTTTATTCTAATTTAGCTATTGGTTGAACTCATGGACGCAGCTGGGATCAGAGCTAAGTCTTAAAAGGGGCCTTTATTAAATTGAAACTCCAATTTTCTTTATGAAATGATAAATAAGTTTCATGTATGAAAGGTCACGACGAGCAAGAATGTCTCGAACTGGGATATTGGATAGTCTACCTTGGGTACGCAAAGAATTTATTAGTTGAGATCTGACATCACGATACTCCACGCATGTCCAAACGACATGATCAATATCCCGATAACCTTCTCCGCAAGCACAATGATTAGTCTCGGAGAGCCCAATTCGAAGGAGATGTGCATCTAACGTGTAGTGATTGGACATGAGTCTGGACATCACACGAATGAAATCCCTACTCACATCCAGTCCCCTGAACCATGCCTTTGTCGATATTTTCGGAATAATTGAGTGCATCCACCGACCCAGATCATCTCTATCCCAAGAAGCTTGCCAGCTGGCAAGTGTTCTTTGGCGAGACGAGCTATAGAATTCGTTGAAAGCAATCGGTCGCTCATAAATTTCACCCTCAATAGCACCACGTTTGGCTAAAATATCGGCTCTTTCATTGCCAGGAATGGAGCAATGAGCCGGGACCCAGACTATAGTGATTAGATAATTATTGTTCAATATGTCGTTCAGGCACTGTTTTATTTTGCCCAGGAAAAACGGTTCAGTCTTGCCAGTCATGTTTGAGCGAATGGCTTCAATTGCACTCAGACTATCTGTGAAGAGGAAATAATGGTTTGGAGATAATGTGACGATTACACTCAAACTATAATGAACTGCTGCTAGCTCTGCTATATAAACAGATGCAGGTTCTTGAAGCCTAAATGAGGCCGAAACATTATTGTTGAACATACCAAACCCTGTCGCTTCTTCAATTCGCGATCCGTCCGTGTAAAACATTTTCTCAGAGTCAATATGCCTGAACTTACTTGAAAATATTTTTGGGATTTCCGTCGAGCATAGGTGATCCGGGATTCCACGCACTTCGCGCTGCATGGATGTGTCGAAAAATAAAGTTGAGTCAGGGACATTTAGGAGGCTGACATGGATAGGAATATATCTTGAAGGGTTGATTTCCTGTGACATATGGTTAAAATATACTGTCATGAATTTTGTTTGAGATCGAAGCTCGACTAGTCGTTCGAAATTATTAATTACTATGGGATTTAGCACCTCACATCTTATTAGCAGGCGTGATGAAAGCTCCCAAAATCGATCTTTTAATGGAAGAACTCCCGCCAGAACTTCAAGACTCATTGTATGTGTTGAATGCATGCAGCCTAAGGCAATTCGCAAACAACGGTACTGAATTCGCTCAAGTTTGATAATATGAGAGTTTGCAGCGGAACGAAAACAAACGCATCCATATTCCATCACTGAAAGTATCGTTGTTTGATACAATTTTATTAGATCTTGCGGATGAGAACCCCACCAAGATCCTGTTATTGTTCGAAGAAAATTTACTCTTTGTTGGCATTTCGTTATCAGATACCTAATGTGTCCTCCCCACTTGCATTTGGAATCGAACCACACCCCGAGGTATTTAAAAGTTAAAACCTGTTGGATCATTCTTCCCATCATATGGAGCTGAAGCTGCGCGGGATCATGCTTTCTTGAAAAGACGACTAACTCTGTTTTCTCCGCAGAGAAATCGATACCAAGATGAACAGCCCAAACGGACAAGTTATCTAAGGTATCTTGCAATGGTTTATGCAGATCAATAGCTTTGGGTCCAGTAACTGAAACCACGCCATCATCTGCCAATTGTCTTAGTGTACATGGGGTTACTAGACAGATGTCAATGTCATTCACGTAAAAATTATAAAGGAGCGGACTGAGGCATGAGCCTTGCGGGAGACCCATGTAGCTAATTCTGATTGTTGCTAAACCGGCATGTGAAAAATACATGCACTTCTCTGACAAAAGGTTGTGCAAATAATTATTTATAACCGCTGGGAGTCCATGTTGGTGGAGCTTGTCTGAAAGAACATCAATGGAAACTGAATCAAATGCTCCTTTAATGTCTAAAAATACAGATGCCATTTGTTGCTTTTGAGCGAAGGCAATTTGGATGTCAGACGAAAGTAATGCAAGGCAATCATTCGTCCCTTTATTTCTACGGAAGCCAAACTGAGTATCTGACAACAAACCATTCGTCTCGACCCAAGTGTCGAGACGTCGTAGAATAATTTTTTCGAACAATTTTCTGATGCAGGACAATATCGCAATGGGTCTATATGAGTTGTGATTGGAAGCTGGTTTCCCCGGCTTTTGAATGGCAATAACTTTCACTTGTCTCCAGTCAGGTGGAACAATATTTTGCTCAAGAAACTTGTTGAACAATTCCAACAAACGTCTTTTTGCGAGGTCGGGCAGATTCTTCACCAAGTTGAATTTAATTCTGTCCAACCCAGGAGCGTTATTGTTACAAGACAAGAGTGCTATAGAAAATTCCATCATTGAAAATGGGTTATTAATAAAACCATTATTTGGAGGAGATTCCCTTATAATGCTCTGCGTAGGAACAGAATCTGGGCAAACTTTCCTAGCAAAGTCAAATATCCATCGGTTCGAGTATTCATCACTCTCATTGCCCACGTTACGATTCCTCATTCGTCTGGCCGTGTTCCAAAGAGTGCTCATTGAGGTTTCTCTTGACAAACCTTCGACAAAATGTCTCCAATAGCTACATTTTTTGGCTCGAAGTATGCTCTTGTACTTGGTTTCTAAAGCCATAAGTTTTTCAAAATTCTGAGGAGTTCCTCCTCCCCGTTTTAGAAACGTCTTGCAAGCATTTTGTTTTGCGAGTTTAGCCTCTGAGCACTCTTTGTCCCACCAGGGGTTGGGAGGCCTTCTGTTAGTCGTTGGCCCAGGAAAGCGTTTAGTTTGGGATTGTTCTGCTGCCTCCAGAATCGAACAAATGAGGAAGTCATATTCTTCAAATGGAGGGAGCTCTTCCATTGAATTCAAAATACTAGAGATACTACTTTGGTATTTAATCCAGTCGATATTTTTTGTCAAATCATATGGAATACTAGCTGAAGTAGCAATGCAATTGCTATTCCTAATTGAGATGATGATTGGTAAATGATCGCTACCGTGTAAATCAGGCAATATTTTCCAGGTGCAATCTAGTCGAATTGATGTTGAGCAAAGAGATAGATCTGATGCACTTGGGCGTGCAGGAGGTCTTGGGATCCGTGTCATGCTACCCATATTTAATACCGTCATGCTAAAATTGTCACAAATGTTTTGTATTAAAGATGATCTGCTATCATTGTAAACGGAACCCCACATCATTCCGTGCGAATTTAAATCCCCCAGAATCAATCGTGGAGCAGGAAGGGCTTCAACCATTTCATTAAGCTGTCGCTGTCCAACTTGTGCTTTTGGAGGAATATAAACCGAAGCTATGCAAATATCTTTGCCTTTAATGTTTATTTGGCAAGCAACAACTTCTATACTAGAAGTTGAAGGGATGTTTAATCTATAAAAGGAACAGCATTTCTTAATTCCCAAAAGCACTCCACCATACGGAGAGTCTCTATCGAGACGTATAATGTTAAAATCGTTAAAATTTAAAGCTATGTTTGAAGTAAGCCATGTTTCGCATAAAGCAAATACATCACATTTTTGGCTATGCAATAAAATTTTAAATGAATCAAGTTTTGGCATGATACTTCGACAATTCCACTGCAGGACAGTGATTGTATCATTTGCGGCGGGTGATAAATTATCCATCAAAAGATACAAAACCTGAGACAATTGGCCATTGAGCTGATAACTGCTTCAAAAAATTTCTAGCTATTGGAAGGAATGCCATTATGAGGGTCTTTAAGGGTTCAGATATATTGAATGCTGAGAAAATCCATTCAACAATTTCCGAAAACTTCAGTAATCCTGTTGGTGGCTGTGAAATAGAGCCCACAGGATTATTACCTTTTTCTGTGCTAGATCCTGGATTGGTTTGTGAATTTGACAAACCAGGAGGCACAGTCTTTGGTTTTGACTTTTTTTGTTAAACACGGGGATCTTTTTTTGAAGATGAAATTTTAGGTGTCTTTTTTGGTAATTTGGAAGAAGACTTCTTTCTCTTAACTGACCCTTGGGTAGTGATAAACGAATTACCTTCACTATTTTCGTCAGAGTCAGAGTCCTCTGGTTCCTCTAGATTTGAAAACCCGTTTTCGGTTTCCAAAGGGGGGACATCAATGACCGTTTTAAGCATTTCTGCATATGTGCGCTTAGACCGTGCTTTTAAAGAAAGCTTAATTTTGTCTTTGTGTACTTTAAATGCAGTGCATACTGAAATATCCTCATGAGGACTTTCTCCACAATAAATACATTTTTCAATTTCCTTGTTGCAATCATTATCTTTATGCGGCCCTTCACACTTAATACATTTTGGTTTATTACTACAGTAAGTAGCTGTGTGGCCGAATTTTTTGCAGTTCGTACAATTCATTACATTTGGAACAAAAAGCCGAACAGGGAGGCGAATTTTATCGACATAGACATGGGACGGCAACGCAGACCCGGCAAATGTCACTCGAAACGAGTCTGATGGGCGATAAACTTTCTTTCCCTCTTCATGAACTACTGAGTACAGTTGTTTGCACTCCAGTATTTTCACACCCTCAAGCATAGAGCTCTTGAAACGACCAACACCATGCTTGAGTAAATCATCTACCGAAAGACTCGCTTCGGTAACAACACCGTCAATTTCGACATCTTTGGAGGGTATGTACACTTTATACTCTTTAATGAAATGTTCCCAAGAGACAATATCATTCGCGTGTTTCAAATTATTTACCACAACACGAATTTTATCGTTATTTACTTTTATGATCTCTTTGATTGAAGAGTATCGTGATGTCAAACCTTTATTAATTTGTAAAATGTTTAATGGCTTTGATATACGTCTAAAAAAGACTATCCAAGGCCCAGAAGAGCTCTCCTGATATTTTTTCGTTCGTGGGGGTATCGGATTCATGCTAGGATTTACGTCCATGGATTCATTCATCACATTAAAATTTTTAATCAAACTTTAAATAAAAAATGAAACCAACACTACACAGTACTCAATCAAAAGGAAAAGAAAAAACTTCTACCTTGAAATTGTTGTCTATCTCCGTTGCACTGCCGTGTAGATTCTCGTTGCTCTAGATGTTCTTGTTGGATGCTGATTGTTGGATGTGATGCTACTGCTACCTGACATCAAGCACCACTCGATTTCCGATTTACTTTTGTCTTCGCCAGCTGTAACCAGCGCAGGTCACCGGTGTATACCTGCGTGTTGTATGGCAGTGGAAAGACCGAGTTGTCTTGTCTCCTTCTTCCTTGTGCTCCGCACCGATATGCTTCTGCACCGAAGTGCCTTCGCACCGGTGTGCCTTTGCACTCTCCTGCTTCTATGTGCCTTTGCACTCTCCTGCTTCTATGTGCCTTTGCACTCTCCTTCTTCGATGTGCCTTTGCACTCTCTTGCTCAGCACTTGTGGCTGTGTATTGTGGCCTGGGTAGAGCTTGGGAAACGCCCTTTGTTGTTTCCTTCACCAGCTTGGCCCAGCACTAGGGCTCTCTTATGCAGCACGACTATACGTTTTAACGGCTGCTGCCAACAGGTCTCTACCTGTAGTTCAACCGTTGTCGTATTTAACGCGTGTAAACTAACCAGCGTTGTTAAACTGTACGCTTCTATACACAACCTTCTCGGTTGAACGGCTATTACTGATTACATAAAGATAATGAACCGAAAATTTGCATTATTAGAGACTAAACACGTTACATTTTGTATGAATACATTTGAATGTATTCTAACATATTTGATGTGACTGTTGTTAGAATAATATTCGAGAGCTAGCGTAAACCGAAAAATAAATTCGACTATGAATTTGGAACCATTCAACGAAAATAAGAAAAAAAAATTTTTCAACCACTGAAAAATTTGTTTCATAGATGCAACAACACAAGCTGTATTGATTCATCTAAATATTTTAAATAAGACGATTTTGCAAATGTTGTTTCGAAGAAAAAAAAAAAGCAAAATCATTCCGCGGTATTTGCAAGAATTCGACATGGAGTTTGTTTTTAAGAGGGTTGATTCACTCGTGTTTTTCTTGCAGTTCGTATGAGTGATTAAATTCTGAAACAAAAAATCAAAACTGAAGCAATGAACGCAAGTGAACACGTTATTTTAGGCGTCGTCGTTTTTCAAAAACATAATGTTTTGATTGTTTTGGTCGTGCTTTTCACTGTTTGGCTCTTCAAACGTATATCTTTTGAGATATTAGTTAAAATCACCCAAAAAATTCGTTATTCACACCATTCCATTTAAGTCACATTTAAAATTTTCATATTTTAAAACATAACGCCTGAATTTATAGTACAAAGATTACTATCGTAGCAGAAACACGCCTGAAGTTATACCCATCAATGTCAAATGCGTTACGCTTAAATTTAAGCGGAATCAGTCCAAATGGATCATGATCCGAGAACTTTTAATTATGGTGAAATATACTCCTTTCCCCAAATCATGACTCGTTTTGCTCATTTCTAGAATCGGAATTTTGCCCGTGAACAATTCTTTTCTATAAAAGTACACTTACTGTCTTTCTCATATAAAAAATTTTAATCAATCACTTGAAAAATTGACTAGTGAAAGTTGGCCCGGAGGGCTAAGTGTAATATACCATTCGACACAGATCACAAACTTAGGCTCAAGTAAAAATATCGCATAGTCCAATAAGTTGCAATTGAATTTCATCATGCTTTGATAGGGTAAAATGTGTTTAAAATTCAACACCGTAATTTAGAGCTACGATGAAAAAACCTGTTTTAATCCACCTAGTGGTGTAATGATGCCTTTCTCATATCAATCATACTATCATATATAATACTGTGGTATTCTTCAAAATAATTTTCTTCGATTCTTAAACGAATAACCGAAATCGGTTTGTTTGACCATCTACTGATAAAAACTATCAATTGGAAAAGATTTGAGGTCAATTTAGAAATTTTTTTTAAGGTTTTTCCCCCATTTTCCCCTATTTTTAACCCATTTTACCCTATATTTCCGGATCCAGAAGTCGGATCCGCATGAAATTCAGGAATTACGCATGGGACCACAGGACCTTTCATTTGAACCTAAGTTTGTAGAAATCGGTTGCGCCATCTATGAGCAAAGTTAGAACACATATATTTTTTTTTTTTGCACATTTTACCCCATAACTCCCGAATCGAAAGTCGGATCCAAATAATATTCAGGATTTTTTTATGGGATCTCAAGACCTTTCATTTGAACTTAAGTTTGTGAAAATCGGTTCAGCCATCTCTGAGAAAAGTTAGTGCAAAATACGTTACATACACAACTAACGCAAATACACACACACACACACACACACACACACACACACACACACACACACACACACACACACACACACACACACACACACACACACACACACACACACACAGAGAGACATTTTGCGTACTCGACGAACTGAGTCGAATGATATATGACACTTGGCCCTCCGGGCCTCGGTTCAAAAGTCGGTTTTCACAGTGATTGCATAACATTTCTATATGAGAAAGGCAAAAAGGGTAAAATTATTCTAGATTTGGCTCAAAACTGAATTGATTTAAGGCTTTATTAGTTGCTTACCAAACGAACCGACTTCGGCTATATCGGTTTTCAGTTCTCGGTTCCGAAAGTACCAGAAATATTGGTCGAAAACAGTAAAACGAGACTGACACAACTTTCTCAGAGATGATTTGACCGATTTCCATAAGCTTAGGCTCAAATGAAAGGTCCTATAGTACCATAGGTTGCTGTTCGACTTCATCCGGGTCCGACTTCCGGTTCCGAAACTATAGGGTAAAGTGTGTTTAATCGTTCAGAGCTACGATGCATAATAAAAATAAATTCTTATTAACTTGACATAACTGTTTACAAATTGAAAAGATTATGCTAGTTCATACCCAAACAAAATTTCTTTTTTATTCAAGTTTGGAAAAGAATTTCTTTACAAATTCTTCTGGTGATATTTTTGAAAATATTAGTAATATGAGAAAAACATCATTACACCATTAGATGGATAAAAAATGGTTTTTATTTGTTCCCTGATGCACATGATGGGCACATGATGTTTGCAATTCACGAAAAAGTTGCAGTTTTTGTCCGATTTTGACAAATGATACATCAATTTATTCTTCACCCTAAGAATATTACTAAAATAGAAAAATACCTGAAAAACTTTGCAATGAACAATGACCAAAGTTAAAAAATTAGGAAAAATAGCAGCCTTTCCAGTTTTACTCGATGAAAACTCCATTTAGACAGTTTCAAGAATAGACTTAAATACCTGGATGTACTAGAGGGTAAAAATCGTTGCACTATGTCATTTCTCGAGTGTATATTGACCATGTCATTTTTAGAAGATATTGATTAAAATTTTGAAAGCCATGTTTGATGCTCCTTAAAGCATGATGTCATATAAATTTTATGGTGTATTAAAGTTGTTTGTCCTCTTGTAATAATTTCAGTGCACTGTTTCGTACCATTCGTATATAAAGTCCAGATACAGTATGAATCGAGTATATCTGAACACAAAACGAGATCGCATAGAGTGCAGTTGTGTTGCTTTCATATTTGCTATTTTGAAAAGCTTTTCGTTGTAAGAAAGCTAATCACATGTACAACGAGATTGCTTATATCTACAACAGCAACCAGTCCATACCATAGTTGTTAACAATTTAGATTACGGAAGAATTTTTTGAAAAGTAGACATATACAGTTACCAATTACAACATCTACAATATTTCATAAAAAAATAACACTATTTTAGTATCCAGGCGTCAGTAAAAGCAGAAACAATGAAGTCTAGATATGACTCCCACATTTTCATAACCAATTTGTGTTTGCAACCGTCGTATTTTGAAACCTGCTCTATCCAGAGGTAAACCCGTGAATCTGACAGGACTGCGTATCGCCGAATACATCCAGTTAATAAAACTGTTTAGCCTCTACATATTAATCATTTATCATGAAATAATTTGTTTGTATTATCACAGAGCCTCTACAAGCACACAACTGCAGTTCATTCCTTCTCTCTCAAACTTTTCAACGCATGCAGCAAGTCGTGTCCAAATTTGCAGTGACACACATGCAGACGTTCTTTTCGGCCAATTTTTATAATAAATTGAAATGGTGGATGATGAAGATGATAATGATGATGATGATGATGATGGTAGTGGTGGTGATGATGACGACGGCGACCACAGCGGTGTTATACCGTGCATAGACTGGGTGCATTTTTTGTGCTATTTTTTGGATGTTTCGCCTGTGTACGTTTTATTTTTATTTGGTTCGGTCTTTTGCACACCAATTTTTATTTTCGTGTGGATTTCGTGTTTAAATTATAATGATAATTTGATTAAATAAGTATATGTGTAAAATTGCAATACTCCACTGTATTACTGAATACCATCACCCATCTCTTTGAATCGCTAGCTTACAGCTTGCAAGTTTTAGGTTTAATGTATATACCACATATTTGTGTGCTGCTTTTTTGGCAGCCCATCGAACATGTATTGGTTGCAAAAAGTGCATAGTGATACACACGAAATATAGGGCCTCTGATTAATGTAAAGAGAAAGATAGGAAAGGAGGCGCAATTGAAAAATTTTTGAACCAACAATTTTTATAATGTTGTTTTTAGAGAGGACCAATACGAGGACTAGGCGTGTGGGGTCAATTTATATAATAATATATAATACCCCAAATATTGCATGAGACGAAAGCGAGAAAAAAGTCAGCAAAACATAACAATGAAATAAAACGAATTGCATTATACGCGCAGCCTGTTGTCTGACAGCATTTTTTTCTTGTATTATTTTCGGGGTTTTATGTGTTGCCCGCTGCATTAGTGCAACGTTTAAACATTCGAATATTGCCAAAATATTTGATAGTGTTTTAGACTAAGAGAAGAAAGCGTTTGGACAGGTCGTGTTCATAGTTCAAACTGTCTTGTTGAACTCGCTTGCTGCGTTTTGCGCTCATCTGTGTGGCGCTACAGTGAAGTGTTGGCATCTGAGTGGTATTTGAGTTGATTCTTGGTAACCCTAGGCTGGTTAGTGCAGTGGTAGACCTCGTGTGCAGTCATCTCATGTGTTATATAGGGTGGTCTCAAAAGTTTTATATTGGCACCCATCCGAAAATGTGCAATTTCACATCGTATAAGAAATAATAGGAAACTTGTGTAAAAGAAGAGATTTCAAACTTTTGCGTCAGTTAACAAATAATCGGCCATTGGTTATCTTATCTGTGAAATAAATAAGTGATAATGTGGTGAGCAGGCCATCTGAGACATAAATATTTCTGATTTCTTATAGCGGTAAGTTGAAAATTATTTTTTCCTTCTGAAATATCAACATTTACGTCGACTTTTATTTGTATCGCTCCACCTGTTGAATACTTGTGCGTCGCAACCCATTCAATAACAAATGAAAATGCACGTATATTCCAGTAGACTCTTTCTAAAAAAAATCAGTATCAAATATAATAGATAATGTGTACCAAAAAAAGCGCCGTGATGATTACTTATTTTTATTAATTTGAAATAATGTCTTGAATAATTTTAAATTTTGGAACGATGCCGTCATCCATCGCATGCATATTTTGTTTGATGTGCATGTTCATTTGTTCCACAACAGTACTGTTACTATGATTTGAACGAGATCTTCAAATACACATTACATTGCGCACTAAATCGAGCTTTATATTCATTCAGACAAAAAAGTGTTGTACTACCTATAGATAAACCATGCTCGAACAGTCTGCATTATTGTGATTCAACCTAACGATAAAAACACGTCTAGACTACTATTATGATCACATCCCTCAGAACGTTGCATTCTTCGTTCGATTTCATGTTTTTGAATTATATTACCGCAGTGATCAAGTAGCCGTTCTAGTCGCTTTCATTGTATGCAGAAACGACGCGAAAAATTTTGCTAGACCCAAGTGCTAAATTGAAGCGAAATGACGACGCAGAGAGAAACACGAATAAGGTACTTTACAGAAATAACATTCAATACTACCAGAGTTCCGATTTATAACGAAAAAGGCCACGACTGCAACACAGACTGTTGCGTCTTTCACGAATATCGCATAGCCATGAGAGTGCAGTTCACAATTTTAGGTTTTTGTACGAATCTATCGTCAGCGATCCGTGCATCAGTCTGTCATGCTCGTTGTGGGTTCTTCTTTGTTGTTCTTGCATATAGCTTCGCGCGTCTGGTAGAATGTATATTTAGGTCACGTTGCAAAGCTTTGTCCGACACAGGAGAAAAATAGCCACGGTCGAAGTGGAAGTAACGAAATGTTCCTCCGAATTGGAGGCTGACTGGATATTTAGACAACCTTGAAATCAGTACCATCGTTAATTCGTTTTTTTACTATTCTCCCTAGTCCGTAGCACAGTTTTACTAAGGGTTCCTGAATTTGCAATAAAATTTAAGTTTTGGAATTAAATTGGAATTTTGATCAATCGAGCTTTTGCTAACTCAAACCATTAATTTAGTTAAGAACTAACTGTGAAAGTATATGCATATTTCGTAATTGAACAAAGTTGTGTATTGTTTCGCCAATAGTTTTAGAAATTCGGGAATCCATCGTGTAACTTGACGCCTTGTAAGAATCACATAAGATGAGTGCCTGATCGATTCAAACATACATGTAAAATTGAATTAAAACTCATCATCATAACATCATCTGAATGCTTTGATTGGTAAAATAAAAAGATAGCATTTAGCAATTTAAATAAACGGTGAAGTTTATATGCCGAAAAATATAAAAATTTTCGAAATATTTTCATCTGTTTTCACACTTATAAAGAATACGGTGAATTCCATAAAAGTATAGCATACGTAACAGTATACGAAACTATTATAAACTACTAAGCAAAAAAGCGCCTCATTTTTTTTCAAAATTTATATTTCCATTGGTTTCAAAAGAATGCATTTTCGAATTAAAATAATATCGCACAAACTTAAACTTATTCTAATGAAATCCTATTCTAGATCGCTATTTTTTTACTAATATTGAAACTGAATAAATTATATATTCAGTGGACTTTTGTACCATACTGCGTTCGATAGAAAGTACTTATTACAGCGGGATTCGTCAAAACACTACAAATTTAAAAAAAGTTCTGGAATCAGTTACTATAACAGTAAGTTCGGTTTAAAAATTATCACTGTTTCCGGTACTTCCGGAACCGGAAACTGGGCATCAACTATTTTGAGTCCAATTTAAAAAAAAAGATTTTCGCACTTAAAAAGACGGTTTAAAATTCCAATCACTCATTACCTGAATTTACGAACTGGAAATCGCATTAAAAGGAAAAATTAAAATTTTTTTATGAATCAATTAGATCATTGAAATGGTTCAATTAATCTAAGTGTATGAAAATCGATTGGATATTCCATAAGTTGTCAAAGTGAGTTTCGCTTTAGAGTTTCTGAGCAATATTTCCGGTACTTCCGGAACCGTAATCCAGATACCACACGGAACACCTCTCGATCGTGAAACAACCAAAATATTAGTTGTTTTTCTGAATTTGATTGGTTAAAATTTGGTACAAGGGGCTGTCCATAAAAGACGTCACGCTTTTTTTGGCAATATTTGACTTCCCCCCCCCTTTTTTTGTCGCAAATTGTCACAGCCGCAAAGACCCCCTACCCATCCTATGTCACATGTCACGAATTCAAAATAAATAAAATTCATCTCAATACATACTCAATATGTATGACCAACCGTACAAATATGAGGGAAAAATCAATTTATTACATGATGTAATTAGATTGAAAAATACCTCTAAAACTACAAAACCATCGAAATTATTTTATTAATATAAATTATATAATTAAACAAAAGTATTTGATTGGAATTGATGAAACATTTAAATCATCTGTTTTAATTCTTTTACAGATATATTGTTTCTTTAGCTAAGGAATAATATTTCCTTAGTGTAGCATACCAGGTTGAGAAAATTAAGATCAAAACCTCATCAAATCGAGATCACTGCCGAAGAAGATCGCTTGTGATCTTTCCCAATAAAGATCACTTCTCATCAGTGATCAGTGATCTTTAAATCACATCGATCAAAATCGGTACGGATCTTCCGTCCCACAAAACCGGTAGTGATTTTGAGCTAAAATGATTCTTGATCCATGTAAGTTTAATCATTGGATGATTCGATCAACTTTATTCTTGGTGGAGGAAAATCACATATGATCAAGATAAGACATGGCATGATCTACGTCTGAAATAGTTGATCCTCTGCTAAGGGGTGTGAAAATTAGTAATAACAGCAATTCTACAGGAATTTATAACTAAGGATTACGCGTGTCAATGAGACTTTTCCGAAATCATGGAACATTGTCAATTTTGTATCTTAGGGAAATGCTCTTTTAACACTTCTTCTCTTCACATCTTTTTTTAGATGAAAATTTCATGAAAATTATAAGTTTGGATCGTAATCACATTGATATTGTTAATTTGACAGCATTCCCTACGCAATAGCAATGTTCCAAGCAAAATTAGTTTAGAAAAATATTTCACACCACATAGTGATTAGAGCAACAAAAGACTTTGTTTTACTTCCAGCTGGTTGATGCTGATGATGATGTTTATGATGATGCACTATTTTGATTAAACTCAATAAAACGCTTTTTGACATGACATTGACATTGACATTTATGGAAGTAATAGGAGCACAGGGTTTGAGCACACAGCAGGCGCTGCGTTTAAAAGGCGCGTTTGAATTGACCTAGCAAAACTTGCACTCCTCCCGGGTAGATGTGAATAGTAAACGAAAATCAAAATAATAACAAATATTACCATCATATCTCGTCTTGATGTTCCTGTGCTGTCATAGCAATACTTCATATTTTCTTGATATTTAATCGAAGGAATCTTCTTGATAGATTAGACAAAATTAATTTAGCGTCAAGATTTGTTATTATATCTTATTTCGTTATTGATAAGGCATACCAATTTCATTAAGTACAATTGATCCAGTAGTTCTTTTTTCAAATGGAATACAATTGAATATACTGCATCAGAATAAGAAATTCTTGTGATATACTATTATCAAAGCTAGAAAATCAAATTACTGAATAATTCGTCTTCTATTAATGTTTTGCTCTTGCTTTGAAGTAACAATGGTGGAATTTTATATTTTGCTGCTATTTTCTCATGCAGACTTTTCAATGATTTTTGATATTTTAACTCTCCAATTTCAAATTAAATAATGTTATTTTCTAACATTTAGTTGTTTGGTTTTAATAATTTGTTTGCAAATCACTTCTATCCGGGCTGTTACTTCTGTGTATGATATACAAGCTAAACAGGTTAAATTAATCAGCTGCATGACATGCTTTATGATTGAACATGTTTTTCTTATCATTACAATTATAGATAATCACAACATATATGTTAATGTTATTTGTTGGTTTTATTGATATTACTCCGCCAACATGATATTGCTGAATGAATTTCAAATACATCAAGAAGCATGAAATTTCGATGCGACAGACCAAACAAACTTTTTGAAATGCTTTCATTCTTTGTGTGGTTTATATTCCACATCTGCTTACGACCTATCATAAGATTTCCGAAAGTTAAAAAATCCATAATTCCAAGCGATTGGTGCACCCAAACTCATATACATCGACTAAAATTGTCAGTGCATAACTTAAGTTAAACCGTTTGAAGGCTTCTTTTTTTACTCATAATAAATAATTTCGCTAATTTACTTATATATTAATTTCGCTAACTTACTTGCCCCTCCGTGCACTTTTGCTGATCACAACAAGTATGATTCCCTGCATCATTCATTTCCGAATTTACAAGAAGAAGCTTTTACATCCACAAACACATTTTCCTAATGAATTTATTGTGGAGACTGTTTCAGGAAATAGGGCAAAGCAGTAATATAATTAGGTATTTCAAAAATGCGCTCATTGAAAATATTGGACGTCACAATCCAACAACCCTCCCCCCTTCCCCCTGTCACAAAAGGTCACGTTTTGTGAGACACATCCCTTGCGGCGTGACGTCTTTTATGGACAGCCCCCAACTTATCGATCGTTGTTTTTTCTAAACTGTCATTTTTGATTTTCGATCAACAGAAACGATGGTTGAAATAACAAAATTTTTGGTTAAAAAAAAATGCTGTCAGTTAGTCAAGACACACATCTTTCAATTTCAATAAAGATTTTAGTTACAACAACCGACCTTGTTCTTGATTTAACAGTTATGTGAGTTGAAAAACAAATCGGTTTTAGTTGTTTTAGATGACATTAGACAGCATTAAAAACAACATATTTTATAACTACTTGAAGATGTGCAAATCAAATAGCGAATTGGTTAAATCAACTAATTATTAGTTAAAACAACAACTTCAAAAATTAAAAATTGCGAGATCGAATTCGATTTTGTAAGCGACTATAAGTCATTTTATTTAAATTTTAGTGTATGAAATTCGGTTTTGCCGTCTTTGAAAAAAAGAAGTAAACTCTATTTTGGAGATTTTATCCATCCCTTATTCCGGTACTTCCGGAACCGGAAACCGCTGTAGCCGAAGACGGTTAAATTTATCAGTTACCCAAGGTATTGTAAAACATTTGATACCAAATTTATAAAAATCGGTTTAGCCATCTTTGAGAAATCATTCTAATTGAGAGTTTTTGATCATTATACCTTCCTAGACCGACAACCGAGTACCGGCATGACTGAATTAAGTTTATTTGATCATCCTACCAAAATCTGTAGACCAAACAAAGTAATTAGCCAGTAATTTAGAAGCCGAAAGCCGGAATTCCAATCCGTCCGTCCAGAGATTAGTTTTGCAGAACTCTAAGAGCGTATAGACACGCTTCTTAGCTAATTGTTCACCTTACTGGTAAGTGGGTACTTCTGGACAACTTTTACTCTTTTAATTTATAGCAGATGTTTCTAAAATTTTCAAGTGATGACTAAATAGATTTATATATCAGCCGAATGAAATTTATCGAATAACCATTTTTTTTCACTATAAATTCAGAAGAACAAAACTACATACCATTCAAAGTTTTCAGGATAACGTAACTATGTTTATAGAAAAACTATGTTCAATACGTAACCCACACTTACACTAGGTGTATGTATATGTATGTGTATGTATGTGCAGTGTCGGGAAAATCATGATCAGAAAAAGTTCATTTCACTATCACTTGTAAAAAAATCACCTCAAGAGAATCCAGGAACTGAAATAATTACTTTCACATATTTTCATTCATGAAACAAACATCCACAAAACTCTGAAGCTTGAAACTCACAAATGAATTTTAGTGTCAGCGAACTTGATGGTTAATTTTCACCCACAGAAATATCGCTATATTCACAATTGAATTTTAGTGTCAGCGAACTTGATTGTGAATTTTCACCCACAGAAATATCGCTAAAGAGATAATCGAAAAGGAGAAAAGTCTCCGATAATATTTCGATGCTGAATTTCCACTACGCTTCAGTTCGACACCGAAGTTATTTAGCTTAAATTTGATTCATAGAAGCAACAAGAGCGCGGCATTGTCAGCAAGTCTCGAACACACTGTAGCCGCAGTGTTCGAATGGCGCGTTTGAATTGGCATAGCGGCAGTCTGCGCTCCTGTTACTTCTGCGTATGACATTCAAGCTGAATCGAATATTATTTTTTAATCAGCTGCATAACATGATTTGTGATTGCTTAAATTAATGTTTTTATTGTCATTCTAACTATGATTAATTACAGCACTTGTTGCTTTTATTCATGATATCATGCAAAACTAATTTCAAATACATCACCATTATTGATTCACTTATCAACCACCCGACGCACAATGAGCATTTCCAGAAAGGTTCAGTTTTTGTTCATCGGCGAATTCATCATGCATTCAGTGAAGAGTTGAGATTCAACGGCTATGAAAACTCATTTCCCGAAAATCTTCTGGTCGAGAATCATATCAGATATATTCAAAATTTTTTCTTAACTATCATTCTGTACGCTAGTGAACTTTTCACAATTGATTTTTTTTTCATTTGAAATCATTTTCAATGAGAATCGCGTTGTTGAAAAATCATTATTGAACTTTTCAGCAGTTTTATATTTATTTATTTATTTATTTATTTAAAGGCATTATTAGTGGATGCATGTAGACTTACAGTCAGGCGCGTATACAGGTGGTTGGTTTAGGGGTTAAAACCCCCTCCGAAATTCTAAAAATAATGTTATTAAAACCCTTATCTTTGAATATTTAAGTCACTTAATAATGGATGATTTCCAATAAACGACTTCATAAGAAGAAAAAAAATCAAGTATTTCCGCTCGTAAGGGAATTGATCAACTGGAACACCCCCCAAAAAAATTCTGGGTACGCGCCATAATATCTTTTATATTACTTTCGTTTTACTGATAAAAATGCCAAATTGAACCTGAAGCATTCCAGTAAAAACTTGTAATACATAACCGCGAGATTGACTTAGGACTGCTGTCGACAAGGGGCAGATCACTTTAAAAACGTACATTTATTTTTGTACATTGTTCTTCTAGTAAATTATCCATTTCAAGCAAATATCTCATTAGATATTTGTGAATAGCTTTGGATTCTGAAAAGAACCGAATGTAACCATTTTTCCAACTTTCAACACAGTTGACAATTATTTCCACGAGCAAAATTCCGAACAAATCGGTTGCCTCTCATTTGGCGAACGGCGCACAAAGTAAATCTGCCACATGTTTGTGTGCCCTTCTCTACAGCGCTAACGTCCCGCACCGAGTCGTCCACGACGAGACTTATTTTGATAGAAAATCGATTTTTCAAAATCAAATTAATGTATATGATTGAACCCAATTAACTCTTTGCTTGATTTTATGTGGAGACACTGAAAATGGTTTGGAACTAAATGACCGTAATGCGGATTATAACACTATCATTTATGGCCCTTAGAACTGTTGATTCGTATATGTATTCTCTCCGTTGTGTTCATACTTTGATGAATTTTCCGCACTTGTTGTAAGCGGAGCGTACAACGAACATAATTGATCAAATGTTCAAAAGAGCGGTTCTAACGGCTACAAAAATGCCAACGTATAGAATTTTAAGGTTGACTACTTCATTTCAGATAATCATTTCTCATTTTTCGGCTGATTAAATGTATTTTTTCTGTTACTCCTACGCAAACGACTAGCAGCTGAATGATGTAATCGCGGGATTTATTTCAGGGTTTCAGAAAGTATTTTCTACGATATTGGTATGCCGTATGCTGGCTTTATTTGTATTCGTTTGGTGCGAATTTCGCGCAGCGAGAAGTGCACAATCTATAAAATTATTCTAGATTTGCACTAAATTGATGATCTGAGCGATTTGCAAGAAAAGTAATATTAATAGTTCTTTAAATAAAATTTAGAGTCTACGGTGAGTCTGCTATGAAAAAACAAGTGTTTACGAGTGGTATAAGCGTTTCCAAGATGGCCGCGAAGACGTTGAAGACGACGAACGCTCTCGTCGACACAGCACGTCAATAATCGATGAAAATGTGGGAAAAGTGGAAAAAATGATTATGGATGATCACCGAATCACTATTAGAGAAGTTGCTAATGAAGTTGGCATATCAGTTGGCTCATGCCATCATATTTTTTCAAATGTTTTGGGCATGAAACGAGTGGCAGCAAAATTCGTTCCAAAACTGCTGAATTTTGATCCAAAAAACAAACGCAAACAAGACTTTAATCATACCCCAACCTCCTTATTCACCAGATATCGCTCCGTGTGATTTTTTCCTGTATGTAAAAAATGAGTATTCCGGGTACTTTTTGAACAGACCTCGTAGAACCATTAGATGTAATGTCACATAATATTATAAGCAATATCCAACAAAAATCGATGCAATCTTCAATTGAATCGATTCGCTTTCTGTATTAGTTAGTAAGTTAGTATATAAGTTCCTTTTCCCCATTACACAATACAAGTAGGTTTAGAATTTCCCCTACACAAAAATCTCAGAATTGAGGAAGCAAACGATGTCTTCATGGTAATAACCAAATCATGTATATAATAGGGCTGAAAAGTCACTACTTGCGGCTGAACAATTTAAATTTTAATAATTTAATTTTAACTCATATTCCAAAAAATAGTTATCAAAAAATGATAATAATATAATATAATATAATATAATATAATATAATATAATATAATATAATATAATATAATATAATATAATATAATATAATATAATATAATATCATATGATATAATATAATATAATATAATATAATATAATATAATATAATATGATATAATTTATTTATTTATTCGTCAAACAAATGTAGACTACAGACAAACAAACAAGTTACAATGGTTTCTTATATGCTACACATTATTTCTATGATTTGGTTTTCTTTTATTTGTTTCCTAGACATAGTTAGGTCGATTTTTCGACAGTTTTCGTTATAAAAGCGCATCATTTGATTAACAGGATTAGTTTTGGCACAGTTTGTTTTTTTTTTTTTTCGAGAATATTTGACGACTTCGGCTGGGAGCATAAAATTTTAGTTGTGAAAGCAATGATTCAGATTGTACTCGTTGAGAAATAATGTCGTTGACAAAATAAAGCGTTGTAGCTTTGCGGCGTTCTTCGAGTGTTTGTATGTTTATGAGCATACAACGCGACTTATATGATGGAAGAGGAAATTTAGTCCAGTTTAGTCTATGAAGCGCATACAGTAGAAAATATTTGGTGACAGATTCGTTGCGTTCTTCGTGTACGGAGGACCATGGGTTCAATACTATGCTGCAGTATTCCAAAATTGGCCTGAAATAAATTGTATATAATAATTTTACTGTGTAAGGGTCCTGAAAGTTATGACTGAAACGTTTAATAAAGCCTAACATACTATTTGCTTTATTAACAATTGTATTACAATGCTCCACGAAAGTAAGTTTTGAGTCTAAAATTAGGCCTAGGTAATAATTTTACATTTCCTAAATATATATTAATAGAAGGATACATGATTTTTCTACTAAACGTTTTTGAACTATATTTCGTAACGTTTAGTTGGAGTAAACTTTTATTGCACTAAATGTTGAATACGTTAGTTTCATATTGGAATACTTCAGCATCTACAGTATTTTTTATTTCCATAAAGAGCTTCATGTCGTCTGCATATACAATTACTTTTAGATGTTTGAGTGGGAAGGAAATGGCATTTACGTACAAGATAAACAGAAGAGGGCCTAAATGTGAACCTTGGGGTACACCTGAAGTGACATTTATTAATTTGGAGTCTGTGTTTTGATAGCGTACAGTTTTTTTACGTTTTGACGTTTACGTTTTGTGATTCAAGCCTTTCCAAAAGTTTTTGTGTTATGCCGTATTTTTTTAATTTTGAGCAGTAATAATGGTATGTCAATTCTGTCGAATGCTTTGCTGAAGTCAGTATAGAACGATTTTATTGACGTAGACCGACCTTTGAAAAAGCCATGTTGTTTTGGAGTTA
The DNA here is from genome assembly GCF_030247185.1 of Malaya genurostris. Lineage (NCBI taxonomy): Eukaryota > Metazoa > Arthropoda > Insecta > Diptera > Culicidae > Malaya > Malaya genurostris. The sequence continues at coordinate 81,532,024 of NC_080570.1, read as the reverse complement.
TGTAATGTTTTACTCGTTGAAATATTTTTCCATCGATAATTTTTTCAAATAATTTTGGAATACACGAGATAATGGCAATACCTCGATAATTACGTATGTTTGATTTTGAGCCTGATTTAAGAAGGAGAATTTCCATGTAAGAAGGAGGATTTCCATGTTTCTGGAAATATTCCTGTTCTTAGAGATAAGTTGAAGAGATGGTGTAATTGTGTTGTGAGTTCAGTCGCTAATTGTTTCAAAAGGATTGGTGGTATTCGTCAGGTCCAGGTCCCTTTGCTGCGTTGAGGTTTTCAAGTGCAGTGAATATTACTTGCTTTGATAATTGATTGAAACTGATGTCGTTAGAAAGCTCTGGTATAAAGGAAAAATAGTCACGTTCACGATCTGTCTCGGCATATGATGTATATATTTATTGAAAAAAAATGCAAATAGATTACAAATTTCAGTAGTTCCGTCTAGGTTCATCTGGGAAGGAAGGTTCTTATTGTTTTAACATAGCTAAAGAAATTTTTAGGAGGCTCTTTGATTTCGCTTTCAACTATTATATTATTATCCTCGCGGGCCGAGTTAATTGCTATTTTCAGATCATTGCAAATGTCGAGGTAGTTTTGTAGATTGATAACACTATTATCTTTTCTATAAGTCTTAGGTGCTTTTTGCTTTCTATTTTTCAGATTTTTCAATTGCGGGTGGTTTCGTTGGTTAAAGTCCCCGTATATGTGTAACTTAACTTCTGGTTCCATATTCGACATAATTTTTCTACGGTTTGAAAGAATAGCTCGAAAGTTGTTTTGTTAGCATTTTCAGGGGGAAAATACACAGAGGCAAAAATATGTTTTTGTCCTGATATAAATACTTTGGTCCTAACATCTTCAAATTTTTGGTGTTTATTTGTTTCAATTGAACCTGTGCTAGTAAGCCCTTGTCCAAGGGTAAGGTATATTGTAATGACATATTATTGTTATTGTTGTGGCAGGTAGACTTTAGTCAGATGGAATTAATAACAATAAAAGAAAAATAAAAAAAGGTATTATTACTATTGGTGTTGAAATTGCTGTTGGAGTGCACGTTGTGGTTGTTGTTGTCGTGTTTGCTGCTGTAGTTGTTGTTGTTATTTTTACTGTGTATACTGTAATATTTGTTTCTGTTATTGTTGTTGTTGAAATTTGTATTATTTTGTTGTTTCCGCTTCCGATTTTTCATGTCATACTCACTCCAGTCTCGTTTCCAGATTTTTTACTTCCAGCACCAGCCACGGTCGCATGTTTGAATTCCCTTCTCTTTTTCTAAAGTTGTGCTGTCGAGTTCAAGATTACAGTCCAATAGTTCTTCTTGTAAGCTTGAATGGGCGAATTTGTTTTCTGGCCTTGGGTTAGAAAATTTTGACGATAAAAATTTAACTTCGTCCATAATTTGGTAGACGATTTTGTTCGTGTCTATGTTGAGACTACTAGTGTTATCATAGATTCTTGTTTGGAATTCGTCAAATTTGTGAAGTAGAACTGCAGTGCATTTAATAGAAAATGATATAATATAATACAATGCAATATATAACAAAAAACAGATTAAAAATATCTGTTTTGATTCACTTAGTGATATAATTATGTCTTTCTCATATCTTACATATTTTCATATAAAAATGTGTGGTATTCTTCAAAATATTTTTTTTGTTATTTTTGAAAAATTAAAAGGTTGTCCATAAAATAGTATAACCTACAGAGTGAATCAATTCTAAGATCGGTTAGGCCATCTCTGAGAAAATGAAGTGAGATCGACTATTGCAAGTACTTCCACAGCCGGGAACCGGTGTAATCAAAGTCGGTTCTATGGCTACAATCTTCGGTCGTTAATCGAAAACCGGGAACCAGGAAAATCGAAATTAGTCATAGTCATACACTCTATAAGGAAAATGATAACCAATACCGAAACTTGGGTTGGAAACACAACCGTGTCCATCAGCACCGTAAACACGTGACCAGAAGTTTGCAACCCCGTTGAATAAACTAGAATCACGATGCGGCTATGAATGTCTGCTAATGGTGCGTTTTGGTAAAACAATGGAATCAGTTCGTTGAGTACGTAAAATGTGTGTATGTAACATTTTTGTAACATTTTTAAACCGATTTTCTCAACTTTAGAAACTTTTTCCGACTGCCGGTTCCAGAATTACACAATAAATGTAAAAAATTCAATTTCTAATTACTTACTCACTATCCTCCGATAAAGCGTGACCGATTTTCACAAACTTATTTAATTTTGTTCTGTACCGGACTTTAGAATTTCATCCCAGTATGAATTTCGTAACTGGAATAACAGGAGTTAAACATTTTATATCGTCACGCGGCGTAGCAAAAAACGTAAAATCAAAATTTTGCGCTAAACTGTTCCAATCGTTAGTCAGTTAGTAGACGCCCAATAAAATTAAATCCGGCTATCCTGATTCCCGATCTCCAATTTTGGGAGCACCGGAAATAGTGTTCAATAGTGTTTGCCAAAATGGAACACAGTCTATCCAAATTTTGCATAAGCGTTCTTTATGGCCAAACGAAACATTTCGCATCATCAGTTTCCCATAAACTGATCGTTCGTTCGATTTAGTATCCTTAGCAATGTGTTAGTTAATTATAAGAACTATATAAAAAACTGCTTTTATTCTACATAGTGATGTAATGATGCCTTTCTCATTTTACTTATACTTTCAAAAATACCAAATAAAAATAGAAGATTTTGTCAGGAATTTATTTTTCAAGCATGAATCAAATCAAAAACTTTCTTTGGGTAAAAACTACCATAACCTTAGTAAACAGTTATGTCAAGTTAATATAGATTTAAATGTGGCAACCCTGCACGCTATACAAAATTGGACAAAGCACGCTGTGTGCTAGGCGGTGGTGTTTTCTTCTTCCGTACCATAACGTACCGATACGTACCGGTTCTGCATAATTCTGTATGTCAGTTTGAAAGTTTTGAGACTCATCGCTCTATAATTGAGGATGAAATTGCACAGCACTAAGAGCTTTTATTTAAATCATGATTCGTGAAAATCGGTTTAACCGTTGCTGAGAAATCGAAATGAGTTCCGTGTTTGGAGCCAATCTTCAATATTACCGGTGCGTTCGGAAGTGAAATGAAACCGGGGACTAGTAGACCCAAATAAGATTTATATATCCACTTACAAGGTCTGTCAATTAGATAAATTTAACAGTAAGTTTTATGAAAATTTGCACCTCGTTTCGTCATCACTTTAGCAAAAATACTGATGAAATTGAACATTTTTCTTGTATCGCGCTGTAATGCCGGAACCGAAAGTCGAATCTAGATCAACTTCTCAGGAATTTTGTAAAGAATTTCAAAAATCTTTTATTTGCATTTTAGCGTGTAATTAACGGTTAAGAAATTTCCGAAAAAAATCATTCACATTTTCTCATAGATTGGAATATATTGCGTTGTTATTATCAGTGTTGGTGATTGCCGAAAATTTGACAGAAGCTGCCATATTGCTATCTATATTGTATACAACATTTTCAATCCGGTAGAAGATGCTACAAGAAGGAGGAGCATTCACAGACATTTTCACAGACACAACTTATACAAAAGCTATATGCACATAGTTAGAATAAGCGGCAATAGTAAAACGATTCTATCGCAATTATCCACTGCCCGTACAGAATCAGATCGCGAAACGAGAATAAGCGACCGTTTGTTGCTTCAGAGAGAATCCCCACAGCAGCGAGCTAACCTTTGTTTCTCAAATAGGTCATCGAGAGAAATTCGCTTTCGCACTGGTGTCTATTCTATGTTAAATGAGCCATGCCGTGTTTTTGTTGTTGCGATGATATCCGTCTCTCTTTGATGGCACTGATTCAATCGTGTGAAGAGTTGCCAGTGAGCGTTCTTTGATACGATAAAAGCCATCCTTGGTTATTATCAACAAACTTAGATTCAAATGAAAGGTCTCATGGTGCCATAGCTAAAACAAGAAATAAAAAATGTGCACCCAATTTTCTCGGAAACGACTTTACTGATTTTCATTAAGAGCGTAAAATTGCGCTTTTGAGCCACTGTGCGATGCTTGAGCCGATTTTTACAAACCTTGATTCAAATTAAATCTCACATTGTCTTAAAAGCTTCTGTGAAATTTCATCCGGATCCGACTTCAGAAAACACAACACGATTGCGCTTTGTTCTATTTCGTACACGCTATGCTGCTGATTCATGCTATTTTGCTTGACTTACATAAGCAAAAGTAACAGAAACGCAGGTTCGCTACAACATATCAAAAAACCTGTTTCAATCCACCACAGCAACTTTTCACAGATATAGATAAGATATAGAAAGTTTGTTCGGGCTTAATCTAACAAAATGTACAAATCCTGTTTACCCTGTAGTTCCGGAACCGGAATTAGTATCCATAAGTTTAGGAATTCCGTATGAAATTGTAAAACTTTTCTTTTGAACCTATAAGTTTGTGCAAATCGATTTGACCATCTTGAAGAAAAGTTAGTGAGATCCTTTAGCAGTTTTGATCACTATTTACAATACTCCCGAAACCTGAATAGCAGAAGTTGGTTCGTTTGCCAGAAACAAATACGACCTAAGGGGACGGGTGTAGCGTGATGGGATAGTCGATGCCTTTCACGCAGCCCGCCTGGGTTCGATTCCCAACCGCGCACATAGGGTCAGAAAGATTTTCTGGTCCGAAGAGGTGAATGACCTAAGATGTTAAAGCCTCTATAATTGAAATAAAAAAAAAATACGACCTACAAATTGCAACACAAACGAAGCGAACCTACGTTTCTGCTACTTTTGCATATGTAAGTTAAGCACATAAGCATAAAACATGTAGTAGAATTATTATTATTATTATTATTATTATTATTATTATTATTATTATTATTATTATTATTATTATTATTATTATTATTATTATTATTATTATTATTATTATTATTATTATTATTATTATTATTATTATTATTATTATTATTATTATTATTATTATTATTATTATTATTATTATTATTATTATTATTATTATTATTATTATTTTGGCATCACTACACCACCGGCACGGTATTACTGCACTACCGGCTGTGAAAATCGCATTTACATCGCGAAGCTTGAAATTCCGGTGTATGTTTATTTTTTCAAAAGTTTCGATTTTTGATCCAGCATACAGGTTCTAAGTTCTGGAAATAAATTCAAAAACTGAATTTAGGAATTGTATTCATAAACTGAATTAAGGAATTAAAATATAAAACTGTATTAAGGAATTGAATTCTGACTCAGAAGTCAGTTCCACGATTCAAGCTCGGAGATCTGATCTAACATTTGGTTCATAAATTCAGATCTAAAATTCATATCCTGAATTTCGCTCCAGAATGCTGAAGTGGAAATTCCAAATCAGAATTCTGGATTTAAATTTCAAACATAAGTTCCTAACTCTAGTTAAGAGACCAGTTCTATATATTACGATTCAGTTCCAGGGTCATAGTTTCAATTGCTGAATACGAAATTCTGAAACTGATATTTTGTTCAGAATCCAGGAGAACCAGAATTCAGGTTCTGAATTCAGTTGTTGAATTCAGTTCCAGAATCCACTCCAAAAGTCAGTTCTTGAATCCAGATTCAGAATTTAAGTCAAAATTTTACCGTCTCTTGAGGCGGTGGAGCAAAATAATGTAGAAAATTTTTCAAACTAGACTCAAAACTATTCCGATCAGTAGTCATTGATTGCAGACGGTTAAACAAACCGCTTCCGGCTATCCTGAATTCTGATTTTTTATTCCGAAAGCACTGGAAATAGTGGTCATATAGTCCAATATGGTTTAAAAAAGGTTTTATGGTCCAATAGGAAACTCCTGAGTTTCATCCGTATCCAACTTCCGATTCCGGAATTAGCGGGTGGAGAGTGTTAAAAAATTTGTAAGTCATATTTGTTGCTGGTCATACTATTTTATACCGAAAATCGTCGAAATCGGTTTTAGAAGTAACGGAAATAGTATTCATAAGTCATGACTTTCCTGTTTCTATTTAATGAATAGTTTTTTTAAGTGTTCCACAGTGATATTTATGATGATATGAATAATATTGGAAAGGCATCATTACACCACTAGATAGATTGAAACAATTTTTTTTTATTAAAAATGTTCCTTCATATCGCGAAAATTTCATCCACAGGTATTTCGAACGGAATGTTTCGGCCTTTTCCAGTTTTTTTTTAAATTATAATGAACAAAATTTAGTCAGTTTTCGGTTTCATAATATACAAGCATATACTGAGGCGTTTACTCTTTTCTTTAATCTTGAATGAACAAAATTACAGTTTGTGAACTTATGAGACCTAAAAATTGTAATAGTTTAAAATTAATTTATGAATTTTATGCCTCGACGATATGAAATTATCAAAAATCATCAACCTGTATTTCCGGATCCGGAAGTCATAACCGACTCAACTTCAAAATAAACTTTTGCGACGATGAGAGCTTTGACTTGAATCTAATTTTGTAAAAACCGGTTTGGACTTTTCTGAGAAATCGAAGTAAGTTCCATTTTGGAACTTAGTAGTGGTTTTGGCACCGGAAACCCGGTCTCGTTATAGCCGAATTTCATATACTATTCGACTCAGCTCGACGAACTGAGCAAATGGATGTGTGTGTGTAACTAAAATGTGTACTCGATTTTCTCGTAGATGGCTGGACCGATTATCACAAACTTAGATTCAAATGATGGTCTTACGGTCCCACACGGAGCTCCTGCATTTCATTCGGATCCCATTTCCGATTCCGGAGTTATAGGGAAAGTTTGTTCAATATTGTACACCGTCACTTAAACTGGCGAAACAAAAATCGTAAAAAGTTTTTCGAACTGGACTCAAAACCGTTATTCTCGAGCTCAGGGTCAAATGAAAGGTCTTATGATTAAAAATTACTGCATAGTTTCGAATACAACAAAAATTTAAATTGTCGTTTAGAGTACGATGGCAAAATCGTATAAAGTCTTCAAGATTTGAATAAATGCTAGTAGAGTTTGTACGTCATGTTAGTTGGTGGCCGTACGAACCGACTTCGATTATACCGGTTCTCGGGTTCCGGTGCAGTATTTACATATAATAGTGATCCCACTTCGTTTTCGTAAGGATGACCTACGCGAACAAAGCACTGTTTCATTATGTATGTTATACTAGTTCATGCACAAGCAATCCCTTGGTTTCTTTCAAAAATCGAAGAGAAACATTTTGAAAAGAATACAACTGTAATATATATATATATATATATATATATATATATATATATATATATATATATATATATATATATATATATGAGAAAGGCAGCATTACACCACTAGGAGGATTAAAACAGCTTTTTGGTCTATAATTCAATCATGAATGGGCGCTGGCAAATTTGGAGGAAGATCCACCTTTTTATCAAAAAATTGTGTTCAGCGACGAAGCTCTTTTCTGGTTCTAAATATATACATCAACTAGCAAAATTGTCGCATCTGGAGTGAACACCAGCCAGAAGCATTGCAAGAGTTACCAATAGGTAATAATAGGCCGGTAGCAGATTTCGTGAAATACCTACCGATATATTGGAGAGATTGAGCCAAAACATTTGCATGAAATCATCTTTAAACATTTAATTATAATGATCGTTTAGTTCAGTTTAATTATTTACCTTTCTCATGTGGAAAGCCTATGAAATCACGGTGAAAACCAACTTTTCAACCGAACTTATATTCAAATAAAAATGTTTTGAGTCGCACATTCTGTGTAATTGGCTTTCGGTTCCGGAGATACTATCCTAGTGCAAAAAATGAAAAAAATGTGTACTCTGTTTTCTCGAAGAAGGTTTAACCAAGTTTCTCGTAATAAAGCGCAAATGAAAGAATCCAAAATTTCCTAAATCTCTAGAATATTTGATTCAGGTTCGACTTCCTGTTTCGGAACTACAGCACGATAAATGAAAATGTTCAATTTCATGAGTCAGAACACAGGCGATGGCAAAAACAGGTGCAAATCCATTCTTCTAGTGCTTCTAGTTTAAAGATTTTTTTGGATTTCTCTATAGAAAGGTATTAGAATTGCTGGAAAACCCGACTTTCGAACGGAGCCTCGGAGACCCATAGTGTTATATACCATTCTACTCAGTTCGACGAAATCAGATCATTTTAACAAGTCTAGGCCCGTTTGAAAGCTATTGTTAGGTCATTAATAAAAGTTCGAATAGCAAATGGCTGTGACATCTAGTTTCGGAGATATAATGGTATAAGTGACGTAACCGACAAAACACTTTGTTTTTACCGCTCTAATGTATATAAGGGTGCCAATATTTTGGGATCACCTCTAATTTCGCAAAGTGCTATTGTTCAAAAGTTTAAGCACCTCGAAAAAAGTCCTCAAGCAAAATTTGAGCTAAATCGGACATGGGTAAGGAGTGCTGCTCAGCGGTTAAAGCTTGAAAATTTTCGATCTTGAAAAAGCACCATAGGGGGAAGTACATGAAATTTCCGAAATCAAAAATTTTTTTTGATGAAAAAATCTTAAAACTGAATGAAACGTCGAGATTTAGTGTTATCTCGAAAAAAAATTTGAGAAAATCGACTTTCTGGGAAATTTTTATATTTTTACTAAGTCCCAGAAAGTCGATATTTTCAAAAAAAAATTCGAGATTACACTAAATCTCGACGTTTCATGCAATACTAAGACTTTTGGCATCAAACATTTTTTTTAGATTTCGAAAATTTCATGTATCATCTGAGTTAACTTTGTTAAGGAATATATAAGATAACCATTCATTTCAGCTCCAGTATTATCCTCATATACTAAAACCATTAGTTAGAGTGAGATTTACTACCTCTCTTCAATGCATTAGATCAAAGGGTAAGATGAAAATCGGTACATCCGCTTTAAATTTTCGCGTCATTAGAACTGCAATATGATACATTTGTCGAACATATTATTCTGTGATATTACTTCTAAGAACTAAAGCGAGAATATTGTATCGGACTTGATCACAATTTGTTGATTAGACGAGTGATTCGTGATATGGCGTGGTAGCTCTACTAATGAGATGACTATTGGTACAATAACTCCAAAACAAATGCTTATTTTCATTATAATGTGTTTCACAGAATCTTACAGAATATAACGAAATTGGCCTTCTAAAATTTTTATTCAAATCGTTCGGCTCAAGTGAAAGAGAGAGACAGGAAAAATGTCGAATACTTGAGGAAATGTAGGATAAGTTCTACTACAAATCAAACTCTTTCACCGATATGTGTGAGTTTTTCTTTCCTTTTCTTCAAGTAAAAATATATTCGCAACTCAAGAAGCTTGCGTGGTTCGCTTTGTAACAAGCATCCCAGTACATACATAACAAACGCACATAAATTGCCATTTTTCGGGGGCATTTCTTTTTAGTGTTAGTTCTTAGCGCAACCTAAATAATTTGGACCGGGAGTCAAATAACTGCAACTTTATATTCCTTCTCTTTCGATCTTTGTGGACAGCAGTGCGATATACATACATATGCACTTCCCGATGCACAGCGTCGTATCGATGCACATGTCTTGTGAAATTCTTTTGAGATTTTCGCGAACAATAAATGCACGGATCGGGTCAATGCCCTAAAAGTGGAATTAAAAACAGACGAAAACGTAACCCAAAACACAATTTTAGAAGTAGGAATGATCGACACTGTACGAAGTTATGATTTCATCTAGAATGAACGAAGCGATGCGTAATCTTCATCATATCATTCACACATTTTTTTAATCTTCGAAACATCAATCGCATGCATAATTTATATCGAAATAAAATAAGTGAGTTAGTTATTAAATTTTACTTAGTTTCTTTATTTTTATCATGCTATCCATTCAATCGATCGCAAGCAATAGATTATTCTTTGGATTATAACACTGGACTCATATGTGTTGACAATACTAATGATAATGGAATTCCAATTTTGGAAATAGTCAACTGAGTGTGTAACAAAAGTAGTGTTCTTTTATTAAAAAAACCCTTCTTAATCCACCTAAAGGTGTGATAATGCCTTTCATTTTCTTCAAAACAGTCTCCTAAAAATATTTTGAGAAGAGTGATGCTAATCTACAAAACCCTTCTTAGTCCACTTAGTGGTATTTTCATAGATCTTGAAAAATCAACAAAGGGGGGGGGGGGGGATGTGGCGTTGGGAACATGAAATTTCCGAAATCGAAAAAAAATTATGCCAAAAGTCTTAGAATTGTATGAAACGTCGAGATTTAGTGTCATCTCGAAAAAAATTGTTTTGGGATAATCTATCTTCTGGGAAAAAAATATAAAAATATAAAAATAAATATGAAAACTCCCAGAAAGACGTTTTTTTCAAAAAAATTTTTTTTTAGATGACACTAAATCTCGACGTTACATGCAATTCTAAGACGTTTGACATCAAAAAATTTTTTTTTCAACTTCAAACCTTAACCGCCGACAGCACCCCTTACCCATATCCGATTTAGCTCAAATTTTGCATGGGGACTTTTTTCGAGGTGCTTGAACTTTTGAACAATTGCGCTTTACGAAATTAGAGGTGATCCCAAAATATTGGCACCCTTATATACATTAGAGCGGTAAAAAACGTGTTTTGTCGGTTACGTCACTTATACCATTATATCTCCGGAAATAAAAGTCACAGTCGTTTGATCTTCGAACTTGATCAATAGCCTAACAGAAGTTTTCAAACGGGCCTAAGCTTGTTGAAATCGGTTTAGCCATCTCTGAGAAAATTGAGCGGTAGAAATACAACGCGTTTTGTCGGTTACGTTACTTATACAATCATATCTCCGGAACCAAAAGTCTCAGCCATTTGATCTTTAAACTTGATCAATGGCTCGACAGTAGCTTTCAAACGAGCATAAGTTTTTTAAAAGCCATCTCTGCGAAAATTCAGCGCGCGTAAATTTTTTCGAAAAGTGCACACACATACACACACAGACATTTTCCGATCTCGTCGAACTGAGTCGAATGGTATATAACACTATGGGTCTCCGAGGCTTCGTTCGAAAGTCGATTTTTCCAGCAATTCTAATACCTTTCTATAGAGAAAGCAAAAAGCTTTGTGTCTTACGCTTAGTTCATTAGAATAGTTAAACTATTGAATTCTTATCTAATAATCAACCTTAAGATTTCAATCATGATGAACATAGGCACTATGATGATCATTAGAGTGGGACAAATTTCGATTTCAGCTCCACACAATTTTTCTTGTTCCTTTTGGGTGAAACTATTTTTTTGCACCCGCGGATTTATGTTTGTATGGCATTTAGTATGGGGAAGGTGACAGATCACCAGAGTTCGTCTGCAGGTCATTCTATAGTATTTGAAAGTCCGCACAAGTGTTATTATCGCAGAAAATTTAACGAGAACGAAAAACCTTCGAGGGCTAACATTTGTAGAAAAAGTTATTAAAGGGAAACCGACGCATGGTACAAACAATGGCTAATTATTCACTTATCTAGCATTACTGTTAACTAGCCGTCATAATATTATTCCAACACAGTCGGTGTTGAACAGTCGTTTGCATCGCATGCGAATAGCTTTTGGCTCCTGGAAAAATTTTCTGGTTACCTAGAGTTGCATCGATTCAAGACTTTAGTCTTTTTCAAGGCTACCTTAACCACTAACATTTTTTTCGAAGACGTTAATAGTTAGTCTGCCTTTTTAAGGCTATACAAAGAGTGATATTCTGACATAATCAGTCTTTTTCAAGACTTAGAAATTAATCAATATTTTTTAAGGCAAACCTTCCAAAGAATTATTCTTCGAATTAATCAGTATGTCTTAAGACGATCACAAAACCTGTCTTTATCAAGACTTATCCAATCAAGGAGTCTATTCGAAGACTAATTTAGCCTAGTTAATTTATATTTCAAAAATGCCTGCGTCCAACCGGAAAAGCAGAACGCCTAAGGTTGAAAATAATAAAATGCGGAAGAAATCCCAATCCGTTATTCAAAATTCTTTTAACAACAACAACTTCCGTTAATCCTATACCATCTAGCAATATTCACGATATTCTTCCAGAATCTGATTGTTGTGACATAATACAACGAAGAAGAGAATGTCGAGTCTTGGTTGATAGATTTAAACGCTCGTTCGCTTAGACAACAAGTCTTATCAACGACCTTAAATTTACAGAACATACCTGAAAATCAAAAAACGATACAAATGCCACGCCTACGTCTTCTAAGGTGCTTATTTCTTCGATTGTAAAACAAAAAACAGGAACGCCTTCCACTTCTAATGCACTTGATTCTTCTAATATAAACAAACAAAAATCAGGAATGTCTTCTAATGCATCTTCTAACGAAAACAATTTATGACCAGGTAGATCTACCACGTCATCTTCTACTTCTAATGACAGTTACGCTAGCGTAACGGGTGAACTCTTTAATACCATTTGCTTCTTTCAACAAAGGCGAATTGACGATATAACAGTAATGGTTAAATACTTCATAATCAACTCTCTGCTGGTTACTTTACAGTTCTTTATTCCAGTAATCCGACTTGTTTCTGTTCCTTGAAAAACCCCTCCACAATTGATCTGGCTCTAACATATCAAAGTAGCATCTGTAGTGAACTGATTACTCATGCTGACTTGGACTCAGATCATCTTCCTGTAACATTCAGACTTTCCAACGAAGTTTTAATTAATCCAATTAGTTCTATCTTCAACTATCATAGAGCTAATTGGTTTGAATACAGATCTCACATTGAAAATCATGTGGATAATGAAATTATTTTAGAAAATTCTGCGGACATTGACACAGCAATATATAATATGAGTCATTACATGATCGAATCTAGCAAACTTTCAACTGCTCATTCGGTTGAAGAATGTTCGTCGACGACAATGTCGACGTTCTCGTGATCCTGCTATGAAAAACATAGTTAAGGATTTACAAAAAGAAAATATTTCTTCACATACTTCTTACAAATGGCGAAAAAATTTGCTCAGCAGTTCGAGCGTGTCCAAAATTTTGATTTGAACGTTGTGAGTCCTATTAAAAATGAAGTCTCATTGAAATATGATCACATTTCCACTAAAGTGTTGTTGCAAGATGACATTACTGAGACGAATTTTAACGAAATTAAGCCAATCATTAGGAAACTTAAAACATGAAGGCTCCTGGTAATGATAGAATCTTTAATATTCTTTTTAACAATCTTTCCGATGTTTTTTGGGACTCTTGGGTAAAATTTTCAACAAGTGTTTTTCATTAGATTACTTCCATAAGAGATAGAAAAACGCTAAAGTAATTCTCATCCTCAAACCCAGCAGAAAAATCAAGTTATTTACCACATAATTTACTTTCTTCTATCAGTAAACTTTTTGAAAAAAATATCTTATTGACAATGATGTCTCAAAAAAATGTGAATTCATTTTTTTCCGGAGCAGTTTGGATTTCGTCATGAACATTCAACTACTCATCAACTTGTAAGAGTAACGAACATGATAAAAGTAAATAAATCTTCTGGGTTATCCACTGGAGTTGCTCTTCTAGACATAGAAAAAACATTCGACAGTGTTTAGCACAATGGTTTATTGGCAAAAATATCCGACTTCCAATTTCTTATTTATTTGATCCAAATGATTCAAAATTATTTAACTGCTCCAGGCTAGCTGTCAGAATTGTAAACCTAAATTGCCACCCGTGCGAGTAGGTGTTCCGCAGGAATTAAACGTAACTTCAGTATTGTATAGGGTAAAGAGTTATAATTTGCTGCCCTTAATAAAACTGTGTCATATTTCTAAATGTACTGATATATTTTCTTCGAGAAGGCATTTCTTTGCAATACGTCTGAGGAACATAATTTTAAATGATTCCCGTAGAAGCGGCAAGAATTGATTAATACAAACACATTTTCCAAAACGACCACATTCTCAGTTTTTTCGCTTGCCATAGGCATAATGCCCCAGTAACCGTATAATATGTCTTCACAAATCAGTGATATTCCCCACAACAATGATGCAAAATGCCCCTTGAAATGTCGGTATAGAAGAAAAGCAGATGAAGACGATATTCTTTGCATTAGAGATCAATTGCATAATTAATTAATTACAATTGTAAACCAATATTTTTTATTCTCCCAACGCTACTTTTTGTTTTAATAAGCGTTATAAATCTTTAAAACAATGTTTTAACTCGAAGCATACTGTTGAATCGAAGGAGGGGAATAATGTCCGTAGAGTGACTGTTATGAGAAAATTCGTATATCAAAGAAATGGCTTTCTTTCTCTAGATATTTATACTGTAAATAGAGACATTAGCACTGCTGAAAGTTAATTACTAAGTAGCAACCGACCATTAGACGTTTTACATGGTTAAAATGCTTGTTTGGTAGAAGCAAAACTTTACATGGAAAAGCTGCCTAATGAAATTTTCAGTTTTTTCATATTTTCCTGCAAACGACAACTGCCAAACTTACATAGCAGAAAGGTCTCGCGAAAAGATAGCGTTTTGGCCAGCAGGAGCGCTTTATAACATTTTCCCCTACTGACGATATTGATAAACAAGGGCTGAAAGCGATGGAAACTAATCGTGGCTTGAAATATCTTTGTCATGGTTGTCGCAAGTATCAATCTGGTCACAATTAAATCATAGCCAAATGTAGTGGCATTTTAGCAAAAATGAGTGAGAATGTGGAGCTGTTCAAGAATGAATTGATTGGAAAAGTAAAATCATTAGAATATGATGTAGGCAAGCAAAATAGAAAAGGCAGCAGAAAACCTAAAAAGTGACTTGTTGTGGGAACTATCTGGAAATACAGAACAAAAATCATTTGCTGTCACTCCGAGAGGTGCTAGTCAAAATCTCGAAAGCGGCCTAGAACTGACGATAATCATACGGCTATTCCAGCAAATCTCCCAGAGATGGCTCTTGCTCGCCGTCGTTCGTTAATACATGGTGTCCTCGTGTGCCTTTGAAACAATCTCATAAAAATGAATGCGTCATCGTTATTCGCCCGAAAGTGGTTAATCAAACTGCCAAGAAAACGAAGAGCGATCTAAGTGATAATATTGATAGTATTTCGAATAAAATTCAAACTGTTCGCGAAGGTAATAATGGTAGTATCATTCTTGGTGTAAAATGTGCTGAAGCTGTAGAACCAGCAGTTGCTGTCGTTAAAGAAAAGCTTGGTGAAAACTACAATATCTCAGTACCAAAACCGATGAAACCGAGACTGAAGATTGTTTTTGTAGCTGATAAGCTCTCTGAAAGCGATCTTAAGCAAAGTGTGTGTAATGGAACAGAATGAAACAGTTAACTTGACTGACTTGAAATTAATTACATGTTTCAAATCAGTGCGTAACGACATCACAACATACAATTTTATAATCGAGGTGAACGCTGATGCTGATGACTCCATGCTGAAGTTAGGTCGTGTGAACATTGGTTGGGAAAGATGTAGAGTGTTTGAATGCTTCGGGATTGTGCGTTGTTCTGAATGTTGTGCCTATAGACACAAGAGCAATGAGTGCTTCGGCTGTTTATGAATCAAGAACACTATGTTTCGTAAACTGTACTCAGATGAACAAAAATCAGAAATTAAACTTGGAGACAAAACATGAAGCATACAGTTTAAAATGACCAGTGTATAAGAAAATTGTTGTACGGAGACGCCAATATACTCACCGCGCTGAATAGCAATCGCTTTATACCGCCATGAAGTCATCTCCAGATTCCGATACCGCCATGCCTTACTCTCTAGTTCCTGTTATCGACATGATTTTTTCTCCAGGTAAAACTAGCGAGGGTATATTTCCTCGCGAAGCTTCACATGATACTGCTCCTCCTCAAAACAACTCCTGTTTGCAGCCATTGATTGAAATAGATGCTTCCGACTCCGTCTCCGTCAACACCTGTTTACAGTGTGAAAAAGATGCATTCGATTCAGTTACCGTCTCTCGCCTGTCGACCGTCATCCCAGATGATTCATCCGCCATGATTTCTTTTCTAGATACTGCTACCGCCATGAATTTTTCTCCAGGTAAAACTAATGAGAGTGTATGTCCTCTCGAAGCTACACATGATACTGCTCCTCCTCAAAATTACTACCGTTTGCAGCCATCAATTGAAACAGATGCTTCCGACTCAGTCGTCAACTACTGTTTGCAGTCAACGCTTGAGAAATATGAGTCCGATTCTATTCCCATCACTAGCATATCGACTGTCATCCCAGATCCTCGTGCCGCCATGATTTTTTCTTCAGGTAAAGCCAGGGAGGGTATATGTCCCTCTGAAGCTACAAACGATACTGCACCTCCTCAAAACAAATCTGGATTGCAGATACCCGACGATGATTCAACTACTGCACAACTCAGAATCTACTACCAGAACGCGAGAGGCCTGCGCACAAAAATCGACGACCTCTTCGTTGCTGTTTATGATGCAGAATATGACGTAATTGCACTGTCCGAGACATGGCTGAACGATGACATCTCCTCACTGCAGTTGTTTGGTCCTGGATACACATTTTATCGGACTCTGCGATGAATGTTGCAAACTCGCTTGACCCTTCAACCTCTCATTTAATATTTGGTGATTACAATCAACCTGGTATTATGTGGAAAAACACTTCCTATGGATTTGCGTCTGCCGATCCGTCATCCTCAATTATGTCGGGATCAAATAGCACTCTGTTAGATGGGATGTCTTTATTAAACATGATTCAAATTTGTACAGTGACTAATAAATTGAATCGCATTTTGGATCTTTTGTTTGTTAACGAGGAAGCGTTAGCGAACTGAAGAAGACGCCGATTTTTACCAAAAAATCATTTTCTCGGATGAGGCACATTTTCATCTCGGTGGGTATGTTAATAAGCGAAATTGTCGCATCTGGGGGACGGAAAACCCGCACGTTATCATGGAGAAGCCGATGCATCCTCAGAGAGTGACGGTTTGGTGCGGATTTTGGTCTGGCAGCATCATTGGGCAATTTCTCTTCGAAAATGAGACAGGAGCAGCCGCCACGGTCAATGGCGAGCACTACAGCGCCATGATTAGCGATTGGTTCTTCCCGTTACTTGAAGAGGAAGACATTTGGTTCCAACAAGACGGCGCTCCGTGCCACACAGCCAACGCTACGATCGATCTTCTGCACACAGTCTTCGAAGATCGAATTATCAGTCGAAATTCGGATGTCGTTTGGCCGCCTCGGAGCTGTGATTTGACGCCGTTAGACTATAATCTTTGGGGGGCTGTCAAAGAAAAGTGTTATGTGGATAAGCCAGAGACAATTCAAGCCTTGAAGGACAACATTCGTGCAGCCATAGCTGAAATAAAGCTGCATACAATCCAAAATGTACTAAACAACTGGACCGACTGTATGGCAATGCCAGCCGAGGCAGCCATTTGAATGAAATTAAATTCCACGATTAACCGGAAGGATTGTACTTTAATATGAAAAAATTTATTTTGAAATCGGATGAACCGTTTGTGTTTTATAGCATGTTTAAAAAAAAAGTTACATGGCGGACCCTGTATAAGAAAATAAAAAGAAAAAATAAATAAGTTTTCAAATGTGTTAGACCCTACCCGCCTCTTAAAACTTATATTCAATCAGTCGCTCTCGCACGGAATATTTCCGCAATGCTGGAAAAAATCATATATGTTTCCCGTATTCAAAAAAGGAAATAAGCAAAAGGTAGAAAACTATCGTGGAATTACATCACTCTGCGCCGGATTTAAATTACTCGAGATTCTCGTGAGCAATGTTCTGTTCAGTAAAATTAAAACATACATATCGACAGATCAACATGGATTTTCCCAGGTACAAACCTAGCTCAGTTTACATCGCATTGCATTCGAAGTATGGAAGATGGGGCACAGGTGGACACGATTTATACTGATCTTAAAGCAGCATTCGATCGAGTGAATCACGCTATTTTACTTTCGAAAATTCGATAACTGAGTGCTTCCAAAACGTTCACTGAATGAATCAGATCGCATCTCGTTGGTAGAACTCTGTCAAATTTGGAAATAACGAGTCAGATAATTTCTCCAACCTGTCAGGCGTACCTCAGGGTAGCAACCAAGAACCTTTGCTGTTTTCTTTATTTTTTATGATATTTGCTTCATCCTGCCACCAGGATCTAAGCTTATTTATACAGATAATCTAAAACTCTTCCTCATCATTCGATCCGAAGAGGACTGCATTGTTTTTTCAAAAACAGCTCGATGTTTTCTGTGATTGGTGTACGCGTAACCAATTGACGCTAAGTGTATTCAAATGTTCTGTAATTACCTTCAAACGCAAGAAAAGCCTGTTTTTTTAAGCTACACTGTTGCCGGAGAATGTCTCGAGAGAATATTAGTTGTCAGAGATCTTGGGGTACTACTGGTTATACAGCTGTCCTTCAGAGACCACTACTGTCATATTATTGCTCAAGCCAACCGAAATCATGGATTCATATTGAAAATAGCAAAAGAGTTCAAAGATCCATATTGTCTTTGATCACTGTACTTCACCCTTGTGCGATAAGACCTAAAAACTTCATCTGTAGTTTGGAGTCCTTACATAGATGTCTGGATTAACCGAATTGAATCAGTTCAAGCTAGGCTTATTCGTTATGCTCTTAGATCTGTGCCATGGAGTAACCCTACAGAATTACCACCCTTTACAGATCGCTGCAGATAGCTTGGTATAGACATGCTTGCCAAAAGGAGGAATATCTTTAGGGCCGCTTTTATTGGAAAATTATTAATCGGTCAAATTGACGCTCCATATATACTTTCTCGAGTTAATATTAACATACAACCTAGAACTTTAAGATTTTTAACTTTTTAAGACTTGAACATCAACGTACTGATTATGGACAGAACGAACCCATAAGGGGGATGTGTTGTATTTTTAACAATGTCTATGATTTTTTCGATTTTTCCATTCCATGTGATAATTTTAAAGATAGACTTAAGAGATTTACTTAGTGTATAAGAATGAATCCTTTTGTGATGTGATTATACTGTCAGTTTAGCTCACCATAGAAATTAGAAAAAAGAAGGAGTTTTTATGCCAAATTGAAGATAGTTTTTGTTTGGATCTTCAATTGGGCTTTTCCCCTTCCAATGCTTCATGTAGACTATATCTGGATAGAATACTGGATGAAGGAATAGTAATAAATAAATATCCACTAACTAACAAGCTCGGCTAACTAGATGAATTTACAAGTAAGTATTAAAAAAAATTTGCACCTTGTTTTGCCATCACCCTAGAAAAACTATTCATGAAACTGAAAATTTTTCACTTATCGGGTTATAATACCGGAATCGAAAGTCGGATCTGGATCAACTTTTCCGAGACTTTTTAAAGAATTTCAAGACTTTTCATTTGTATCTTAGTTTGTAAATATTTGTTTAGAAATTTCCGAGTAAATTGATTGCGCATTTTCTCATAGATTTGTACATATTGCGTTGAAATTTCGGAACCTGGAGTCGGATAAAGGTAAAATTCCATAGCAACCTATGGACCATAAGACCCTTCATTTGAATCTGAGTTTGTGAAAAACGGTTCACTCATCTCTGCAAAAATCGAGTGACATTATTTGTCACATACACACAGACATACATAAATACACACAGACAATAATTTGTGATCTCGATGAACTGAGTCGAACACGGCCCTCCGTTCAAAACTCGGTTTTCACAGTGATTGCGTGGCCTTTCTTTATGAGAAAGGCAAAACCTTTTCTTAATCCACCTAGTGATGTGAGAATGCCTATTTCTTCCATCGAGACAGTCTCATTAAAATATGTTTTACCTTTTTATTGATATAATTGCTGAAACTAATTTGGGCTCATTTATGACACCAATTTATTCAGATTGATTCGAGTAATTCACAAAAGCATTCTTCAGCGTTTATGTCACACATTTGGCATTATTTCTCAAACCAAGTGCTCAACATTTGCGATGCCTTTTTGTATGATAAGAGTAATGCTAATCTAAAAACGTGCTTAATCCACCTAGCAGTGAGATGATACCTTTATCATAGTTCCTCATGAGATATTTTACCAAAATATTCTTTGGTGTTTTTAGTTTTCTTAAAATTATTTCGTTGACCGTCGTTTTTAATGACAGTTTGAACCATGTAATTTCGGAACTGCAAGGCGGTTCGAAAAGAGAAATTGTATACTTCCTTCGAATCTAAACGTGTAACAATCGATTGAGCATTCCAGGGAATGTCGAAATGAGTTCCACTTTGAAAATTTTTTGGGTATCGTCATCTTTTATGACGGTTTAAATTTTAAAAACTCATTATCCAGTAACTCTTTATTCGAAACTCGGAATCGGCGCCGGTTCGGATAGTAAATGGTAAGAGACCTTTATCACTACTTTCCGACATACCAGAGACTTGGGTGATTCGCATTGTTCAGATGCCTAAGCCCAACTCCTCTGGTAGAAGGTAAAAGTTAAGTTACTAGAAGATTTCTGCTTGCTTAAATGACCCTCTGTCACGTCTCACTTTTCCGTTCTATATTTTCACATCCTTGCTCTTCCTTGAGTACTATCATTCTATAATTTTCATTGTCTGTTTCTACAAAAAAATGATCTCTGGTTAGGAGAATATCGCAAAAAGAAAAAAATAACTTTTATATATAAAAAGGCAAAAGGTTTGATCACACAAAATGTCATGACAAAGTCTTTTAAGAATTGTACACAGTTTTTCAAGTTCGTATTAAATATCGTGTTTCACTTTGCTTCCTAACATTGCTTTATGAGCACTCAAATTTCCTTTTATTGGGATAGAGAGGAGAGATTAAAATGGACGAATTACAACAAACTATGGCTTGTTTGAAAGGTAATACAAGGACGTATTACAATTTTTAAACCTACTTTGTTTTTGAGGTCAATTGAGGAAGATATTGTCAAAAAACAAATTTTAACATAAAACTTTCTATTAATCAAAATATAAACGACGAAAACAAAAGCGTTCTGGCTTCCATTTTTCCAACCGCTTCCATTTGCCCTGCCATCTCTGAGACCAACGTCTCTTTAGAAAGGTATTAGAATCGCTGGAAAACCGACTGCAATTTCCGAAGATAATTTTCGCGCTCAATTTTCTCAGATATGGCTGAACCGATTTTAAAGAACTTAGAGTTCGAGCGGGAATATGAGTTCGTGTGGGAAGCGAAAGAGCGAGTAGGAGTTTTCATGTGTGTAATAATCAAAGAGAGCAACAGCAAGAGTGCGAGAGTGGAAGAGTAACGGGTGCAGTAGGAGTGTGCATGCTTGTCTCGACTGAGTTGGAGAATGTTTGATCGTCACTAGCCAGTTAAGAATGCCGTAGAGCAATTATGCGAGAAAAATGTGTGTGGAGCACGCTCACAGGAGAGTCTTTAGTGTTTAGGTGACACATGAGAGAGTAGAATGTATGCAATTTGAATGAGCTTAGCAACACTGACTAGAACACTCCTGAACATGCTCAAACTTGACATAACTGTTTACAAATTGAAAAGGTGATGGTAGTTTCCAAGAAAGAATTTTTTTTGTTTTATTCAAGTTTGAAAAAAAAATCTTGACAGAATCTTCTAGTGATAAAAAAATATAAGTAATATGAAAATGTATCACTAGGTGGATTAAAGAAAGTTTTTTACATCAAAAGATGCGCGAGTTAATTGCAAACAACTTTTTTGAAGACACCAACTAAAAAAAACTACAAGGATCAGCCCCATGTTAACTAGCCATTGATGTGGAACAAGGCAACCAAAATTTCTAATGATCCACAATCAAACAATGCAATCAATCGTCACACTTTCAATTCCGCAATTGCACGAGAGTCTACTTAGATTGATCTTGATTAGGAACCAACACCGAACATTGTTTGTTTTATAGGCAACGAAATTACAAATGTATGCCATTATATCTTTGTACATACTTGCGATACGATTTTGATATTTAAGATTCTCTTCGTCAAGCTTGTGTTCAAGTTTTGTATGCAAGCAGTTATTTTTATAGCGTTAAGTTTCTCTACCATTCTGCGATTTCGGTTGAAGCGATAAACTTTTTCTCATTATCAATCGAGTTCACCTTATATAAATTAGAAATTAATCAAAATTGACCTACGGTAGTTGTCAATTTCTCAGGTGAAACGACATAACGTGGAATTTCATCCGAGCTTGCATGACACAAGATCAGAGCATACCAATTAAAGCTTCAAATCGTTTTATGGCACTATCTGTCTTGCTGTCTAGCAACAATCTACCTCTAGCATGCTACGTGTAGGACCGAAACGTTTGCTATAATTTGGCTTCTATTTATAGATTTGCGTACTTCCAACAGATTCGCCTTCGCATCGATTGAACAATCAGAGCGATGCTTTTCCTTTGATATATCGCTCACTCCTTCAAAACCGTCGTCTATGGCAGGGAAATCTGATATACCGGAGATTTTTAGCAGACAAAATATCACACTGCTCGCTTCTAATCAAAATTTCAATAATTTTTTTATAATTGAAAATACGTTGCTTAATATTTTCAAATCGTATCTTAGAAATATTTCCAATATAATGAAATAATATTAATAAACGATACAGAATATACTGAGCTGTAAGTGTTTTAAACCTAACCACATTTCTACGTTTCCATGAGTTTTTGATTTGCACCCCTATGTAGAAAATAAAGATTTGTTCCACATCAATAAAATTTAATTGTGAAAATATTTTTGTCTCGCTCAAAGCAGACGAAAACATATATTGAGTTACCAAGCTCCGAAAACCAAATCATAGACTCGAGAGCAGTGCTGTAAAACTTCATTCAATTCAATTGAAACTGAATGTGGAACACATTGACGATCTCTCGAATGCAGTAAACTTCACTCTCTGACACACACAATGTTTGCTGACGGCCCGAACGGGCAGCATTCAGTCATCAATCGTTTCTCTTCAATCGAGGCTCAGTTTAACCACCGTCAGTTGATCTCTTGAAGTAACAAAATATCTCATTCAATAGTGTGAGAGCGGCCTTCAAATGAGGTTCATGTAAACATTCCAATTGGTTCAAGATAATAGATGAAAGACAAACCAGATTGCTGAAATATCAATCACAGAATATACATAAATTAATTGTTTCCTCCTTCAGTTTTCATTTTTAATACTTTACTCCATTTATAATTCTATTCGTTCGAATTTGCTTACTACCAAGAGCGAAGGCAATGAAGGAGTTACACTACTTGGCACTTGAAACTGAGCAATCAAAACTTCAAATGACTATCAACGATTATTCAACTGACGATGAATTCCGGGAGCTTCACTTGAAAATGGCAGCAAAAGTCAAATGAATTAGCAGGGATATGCTGACGGTCAGCGGCCATAAATTTCATTTTCATCTTATATTATTCGATTGAAAATGAAATTTTACCGCACTGCTCGAGAGTGTCACAGATACTTGGACGTAGTACATCACCGTATCCACCGTTACTTTGACAAATCGAATCAGTTTATCCAGAAAACTGTTTTCGTGCATAATGGCTCGATGGGTAAGAACAATGATTTTCCACAAACGCGATGCAACGATTAAGTAAAGTTCATAAAAAGATTAAGTAAAGTTGGAAAAAAAGATTTTGCATATTATATATCTCAACAACGATAACGATAACTTAGCTTGATTGAGACCATGAGATTTCCTAGATTGAATTAAAATTGTATATTGAACTAGTTATATGATAAATGATAGCAGTCAATCATTGTCATAGTGCAAGCTAAAATGATATGACGTGCAAGTTAAACTGGTATCGTAAAAGCACAGACTAACAGACAGGACACTCAAATTAGATTCTTCAATCATTTTAACGGTCATTTCGAATATTCCTTTATTTGGGACAGTACTCACATGTGTCATGATGGCGCCACGTTACCCTATCAAAAACATCCTGTCTGTCATCTAGACTGTGTTTATTTTTTTCATTTACCAACAGAGTTGCCATTCATACAGAATTACCTGTAATGTATTGATTTGTATACGTCCATGCGAATTTCATGCAGGATACAGATTTAATACATATTGCCAAAACTATATACATAATTGTGCCTATTTCTCATCCTCCAACGCAAGACAAAATCGAACCCGTTTTGTTACAATATTTACTTGCTTCTGGTCTGCCGCCACTTAATTTCTGGTGAAAACTACCAACACAATAAAAAAATAGTCTAGATGAACAACGTTGAGTCAAATAAATGGTTACCTTCCAACATCGCGAAAAAGTTAAATATTTTATCAACGTAATCCAATAATTTATTGTGACGATTCGTTTTCAAATATTTTGATGAAATCAGGCATCCCTGCAAGCAGCTGATCGGTGTTGACAAACGAGGGGAAACCAACTAGTAAAATAACTTTTACATAACACAAGGGGTGTACAGATAGTAAATAGTTCGCGCAGTACAATATAGGTGGAGCTAGTGCATCACGAAAAATTATTTTTTATAAGAATTTACTCATACTGTCATGTCTGTTAGTCTGTGGTAAAAGGTCTGGGCTTTTGAGTTTGTTTTATTTTCGCTATTGATAGTTTTACTCTAAACATGAACCTAACACTTTTGGTATTCTTCTACTCTATATGTTTATTACACCCCGGTTCACTCTTTGTGTTTTGTCTTTGGTTAGCAAAACAGACATTTTGATAAATCTGATCTCTGTATGATACTTTACAATCAATTACCTCTCACTTAAAAATTACTTGTGCTTCTATGATTATTTACAAAACGATGAAAGAATAGCTTAAACAATTGAGTATTTGATTAAAACCTAAAACGCATGTAACTTTCACGTCATTCAAAATCTCAGACAAAAACTAAATTATTAATTTGATCGTCAAAAATATCAAATTTTTATCACCAAAATGACAATTTTGATTTGAACATAAACAATAATAATTTGAAGAAAAAAGTCTAAAACATTGATTTGTACCAAATAAATCAGACAAGTAACTAACATTTTAACTGTTTTGCTTCGCGAGGGCTCCCGTTCAGGCATATGCAAATTTTGCACTCGGTTCGTCAAATTCATTTATAGAATAATTTGGATGAATTTTGAAACGTTAATTTTGGATGCCCTTAAATTTTCCTGAAATATCTCAAAATATGGGCATGGTTACTCTATATTTCATTTCAGGGTCGCCAAATTTTCCACTAAATTTCGTTTTAAGAGTTAATTGCAGCAAAATGAAATGCAAAAAACATGCATAAGGTGAATTGCATTTTTTTCTAAAATGACTTTACGTTTCCTTCTCTCCAAATATTACTAGCGATGAAATCTTGCACTACGTATCCAACCGACTTCATATTATATACTAGAGTGCATGTAAACGGAGCTTTTAGAACGAAAAAGTGCAATAAAGTTCAAGCATGTATGCGTTGATTGTTGTATGAAAATTTCTGGTTTATGTATTAGCGCCTCAAGATCAGGCTTGATTGAAGTTGTTTGTGTACTATTTTTCCGAAATGAACACCATGGACACAAAGCCGGACACGATGGATGCTTTCAAATATCTTTCGGCGCGAACGAGCTAGCCGAAATAAGATGAAAAGAGCTGTAAAATGATTTCTTTTTCTCCCATTCTGTAGATTGAACACAGTACCACCAGCAGAACGCACCATGTAATGGATTAAGATGCTTAGAGTGTATCACGCTTTTGGAGGTGATCCAGCCTTTTCCTTTTCTACTGTGTCACTATCACACGTTTTTAGCTATCGTCCGTTTCCAAAAATATAAGCTATATGGCCAGTGCATAAAGCAAGCCAGTTTTGCTTATTTTCTTTGCGCCTACTTTCCTTTTTTCAATTCTTGGTTTTGCACACATAGAATATGCATTATTTCGATACCACTGCATTATAGCAGACGTATTGTAGAAACACGTATACAAGCAAATTCTACTGTGCTAGTCAGTTCAATTTACGTTATAATCTCCGAAAACATACACACATGAAAAGCGTAAAATGTATACATCAAGTTTTGGATGTCGATGACCTTTGTAGACGATGGCTAGTCGCGATTTACGAATCAAAAGTGTGTTCGAAAAACTGCATTATCGCAGTTATTTGTTGTTGTTGGAAATATTAGAACAAAGCGCAAGTTAAAATATGCGCCTTTTGCTTTTGTCGTGAATACGACTTACTTTACTATGGGGTGCCTTTTCAAAATTTACCCTCTGAGAGAGTGATAAGTTTTTGATCGTGAATATCTCTTGTTGTATCTAACGAATCAACATAATTTTTGCTACATGCCATCGGAAATATGATCACAATTTTATGATAAAATTTTCAGTTGTGTGACATAATCTCAAATAGTTCAAAATTAAACTTTTCTGAAATGTTTGGTATAAACGAGTATCAAAGAGGATAATTCATATGGCGCGTTTGCCTTTCTCGTATTTTGAAAGCTCATAGCTCAGTGATCTGTGGAAGGATTTATATAATCTAACTACCAATAGAATCGAAATTTTTCAACTTAAACGTGTATAGCAAGAGCATTGAAGTATTTCAATAGTACACTATTGAAAAACCTATCTCATTTGACCCATGTCAACACCAGCCAATCAGAACGCGTTCTGAGGAAGAGAAGAAAATAGCTGCTGCTGTACAACAAATCGTTCAAGAAAAATGTTTCCAAAAGTCGTGAATATCGTAGTGAGTTCCTCAATTTGGTCCTTCTGAATGCTAGAAACGAATCCCTACAGCATATTGATAGTCTCTTTCAATAAATTATGCAAATCCGAAATGAAATAATCGACATTGAAATTCTATATGCGGCTATTTTTATAGCCGTTAGGACCGCCCATTAGTGAAAAAGCTACAAACGAAATCACATAAAAGGAAATCTCTTAACAAAAATTGAATCAGTTTGGATTCTATCGCCACTGCGAGCAGATGTGTTTTGTGTCGTCTGCACAGCTAGTTTCGCTTTCGACAAGAGCAATTACGTCACAGCTGCCAGTCATTTCGATGGATGAAAAAGCAACGTTGGAGAGCATTATAAAAAATCAGCCGTTCTAATGGCTCTAAAATTTTTCTAAAGAACTATTAGGATTTGTTTTTCGCAAATCGCAGGTAATTATCCTCAGTTTAGTGCAAATCAAGAACAATTTGGTTAGATTTGTGCACTTTTCGCTGTGTGAAATTCACAGTAATCGAGATCAAGTGAAGCCTTTTTTTGCGAAAAATGTTCCGAGTTTAATATCGTAGAGAATTACGCAATTTGACCCTTCTGAATGTTGGAAATGAATCCCTACAGCATATTGATAGTTTTTTTTCAATAAATTATGCAAATCCGAAATGAAATAATCGACATTGAAATTCTATATGCGGCTATTTTTATAGCCGTTAGGACCGCCCATTAGTGAAAAAGCTACAAACGAAATCACACAAAAGGAAATCTCTTAACAAAAATTGAATCAGTTTGGATTCTATTGCCACTGCGAGCAGATGTGTTTTGTGTCGTCTGCACAGCTAGTTTCGCTTTCGACAAGAGCGATTACGTCACAGCTGCCAGTCATTTCGATGGATGAAAAAGCAACGTTGGAGAGCATTATAAAAAATCAGCCGTTCTAATGGCTCTAAAATTTTTCTAAAGAACTATTAGGATTTGTTTTTCGCAAATCGCAGGTAATTATCCTCAGTTTAGTGCAAATCAAGAACAATTTGGTTAGATTTGTGCACTTTTCGCTGTGTGAAATTCACAGTAATCGAGATCAAGTGAAGCCTTTTTTTGAGAAAAATGTTCCGAGTTTAATATCGTAGAGAATTCCGCAATTTGACCCTTCTGAATGCTGGAAATTAATCCCTACAGCATATTGATAGTTTTTTTCAAAAAATTTTGCAAATCCGAAATGAAATAATCGACATAAAAATTCTGTATGCGGCTATTTTTATAGCCGTTAGGACCGCCCATTAGTGGAAAAGCTACAAACGAAATCAAATAAAAGGAAATCTCTTAACAAAAATTGAATCAGTTTGGATTCTATCGCCACTGCGAGCAGATGTGTTTTGTGTCGTCTGCACAGCTAGTTTCGCTTTCGACAAGAGCGATTACGTCACAGCTGCCAGTCATTTCGATGGATGAAAAAGCAACGTTGGAGAGCATTATAAAAAATCAGCCGTTCTAATGGCTCTAAAATTTTTCTAAAGAACTATTAGGATTTGTTTTTCGCAAATAGCAGGTAATTATCCTCAGTTTAGTGCAAATCAAGAACAATTTGGTTAGATTTGTGCACTTTTCGCTGTGTGAAATTCACAGTAATCAAGATCAAGTGAAGCCTTTTTTTGCGAAAAATGTTCCGAGTTTAATATCGTAGAGAATTACGCAATTTGACCCTTCTGAATGCTGGAAATGAATCCCTACAGCATATTGATAGTTTTTTTTCAATAAATTATGCAAATCCGAAATGAAATAATCGACATAAAAATTCTGTATGCGGCTATTTTTATAGCCGTTAGGACCGCCCATTAGTGAAAAAGCTACAAACGAAATCACATAAAGGAAACTCTTAACAAAAATTGAATCAGTTTGGATTCTATCGCCACTGCGAGCAGATGTGTTTTGTGTCGTCTGCACAGCTAGTTTCGCTTTCGACAAGAGCGATTACGTCACAGCTGCCAGTCATTTCGATGGATGAAAAAGCAACGTTGGAGAGTATTATAAAAAATCAGCCGTTCTAATGGCTCTAAAATTTTTCTAAAGAACTATTAGGATTTGTTTTTCGCAAACCGCAGGTAATTATCCTCAGTTTAGTGCAAATCAAGAACAATTTGGTTAGATTTGTGCACTTTTCGCTGTGTGAAATTCACAGTAATCGAGATCAAGTGAAGCTTTTTTTTGCGAAAATGTTCCGAGTTTAATATCGTAGAGAATTACGCAATTTGTCCCTTCTGAATGCTGGAAATGAATCCCTACAGCATATTGATAGTTTTTTTTTCAATAAATTTGCAAATGCGAAATAAAATAATCGACATTAATATTCTGTATGCGACTATTTTTATAGCCGTTAGGACCGCCCATTAGTGAAAATGCTACAAACGAAATCACGTAAAAGAAAGCTCCTAACAAAAATCTAATCAGTTTGGATTCTATCGCCAATGCGAGCAGATGTATTTTGTGCCGTTTGCAAAGCTAGTTTCGCTTCCGATAAGAGTGATTACGTCACAGCTGCCAGTCATTTCGATGGATGAATAAGCATCGTTGGAAAGCATTATAAAAAATCAGCCGTTCTAATGGCTCTAAAAGTTTTCTGAAGAACTATTAGGATGTGTTGTTCGCAAATCGAAAGAAAATATCCTCAGTTCAGTGCAAATGTAGAACAGTTTGGTTAGATTCTTGCACTTTTCGCTGTGTGAAATTCAC
Organism: Malaya genurostris; assembly: GCF_030247185.1. Taxonomy (NCBI): domain Eukaryota; kingdom Metazoa; phylum Arthropoda; class Insecta; order Diptera; family Culicidae; genus Malaya; species Malaya genurostris. The sequence continues at coordinate 81,502,647 of NC_080570.1, read as the reverse complement.
AGTAATCGAGATCAAGTGAAGCCTTCTTTGTTTTTGCGAAAAATGTGGAAAAGGGGAATGCTTGCATAATTCATACAATTGATCAACTATTTGATATTCGGAAGTGTTAAGGAACATGTCATTTGTTTTCGTATTCACGACATCCAGTTATGTCTCTGACATTACCCACCCGCCTTTTTTTTCAGCAAAATCACTTTATCGACCTGTTGATTCAGAAAATAATCTTTGGCTTTGAACTTTTTGAACGAGGATATTTTATTAAACCAACGCGAAGTGGTATCGGAAACAAAAAAAATCACCAATTGTTTTGGTCTCTATCATTGCATTTTCAGTTATTAGTTGCCTAAGTATCGTGACCTTGTTGTGCAATCAAATGGCTCTAGTAATTTTATAAAGCTATACACATCTTCCTGATTCGAAATCATACACATTTCTAATGCAAAATTTCAGATTCAACAATTGAAAACCTGTTTTAATTCACCTTGTGGTGTAATGATACCGTTCTGATTAACATTTTATTAAAAATCGATGCAATTTCCGATGGAGTTTTTGACAATCTATTTCCGGAGCCGGAACTTGGAGACCCAGAGTTATGAAGATTTCGTAGGATAATAGAGGTATTTTGGCCAATTCATATATTTTAGCCCACCTACCAAACTTTATGGATTTAAGTAATTCATGTTGAAGTTAAGTAGCCCATGTTGAACAATTTAAAGCTAATCACATAAAATTAACTATTGCGGAAGGATTTTTCAAAGATATTACAACATTTGGTGAATGTTTTTACACAGTGGACCAAAATAAAATCAATCCTAAAGCAGGCCAAAATACCTCTCCCAAGTAGCAAATGTAACTTATTGAAATTTCAAGAGGTTCTACAATTGTTTTAGAATTGTGTTTTTATGTTAGATAAGTTTAAGAAGATTTTTAAATATATTAAAATCGGCTGTGCAACTTATCACTGTTAAGTTTTACAATACTACCGAAAAAATCACTACAGAACAATTTAAGGTACATCTAAAACAATTGTGCAGCAAATCACCAACTTGCCCACGTTGCACTAGCAGCTATAAAAGCTCTGCAAAAATTTTCACGTCGTCATGTAAAAACGAAATAACTAAAACAATTGTTCAACTTATCAAAAATTTGCCAAATGGCTGTCATAATTGGCATTGGGCACAATATGTGTCGAAATGGCTCTATATTTCGAGTGAAGATAAAAATTAGTGAATTTATGCTCTCCGCAAGGTAAAAAATGATAAGCCGAATTGAAAACCTCACACTAAAAACTATTTTGCTGCCGAGTCCGCATAGTCTCGGCTGCCTCATGAAATTTTAGGTAAGTGTGTGCAGTTTTCTTCATTTTAAGAAAAACAATTCGAAACTTGCAAATAAGTTGTACCAGATTTATCTGCTTTAAATGAACGCAAAATTTGCCGACATGAGAATATTATCATAAAAGTTTCAGAAATACAGCATTACATACGCAATGAAAACAAAAATCAAATCAGATAATTTGTATTCGGTCTCATCTCGCGAAAAAATGAACAGACCTGACATCATTTTTCAAAGATATTGAACGAAAGGTTAAATTCATCATAGTTACTCTCATAGTTATATATTACCGCTTGAGCAACTTGTTTTTGCAACTAAAGCACATGGGCTCCAAAAATAATACCTACAGTGCGTATCACGAATGCCGGGTTTACTAAGATGAATGACTTAACTGTATTGTTGTTTAAGTCAACTAGTTTGATAAAAATAAAAACAACTATTTTGATTAAAATAAAAACAAAAATTTCTCTTTTCAAAATTTACATGTTTATATTTCAATTTATTTAGATAAAATAAATCATTACATTGGGTGAACCATTTTCTTTTCAACACACTGTTACCCTCGATGCCATAATGGAAAATATTGAAGAAGAATTCATTTCAAGATTTTTCATATTAATTGAATCATCAATATGATTAAAATCGTCTGAAAAGGTGTATGAATGTTTGATAGCTTTCTTATACATATTTCAAACATTATCTCGATCATATTTATTGAAAAGAATAGATTGTTATTTTCATAGAAATTGATGTTCAATCATCAAAACACGTACGTTCAAAGGCGCTTGAAATTTCAGGCGTACAAGGACATGTTTCACCATAAAAATGCAGTTCGTTGTCGATTTTCTATTCACTAAAACATGAAAGATCAATTCTACAGTATGTAGTATTACCATTTATTTATGTGTAGAATATTTTTAAAGTTCCATGTTTTTGTTACGAGCAGTTGTATAAAAAATCAAATGTGAAACTTATTCATTGGAAAATATGTTTGCTATTTTTTTGGTAAACATCAATTCAATTTTTGTTTACATTACGAAGTAGTTTCCATGAGTTTCACAAGAACTTAAAGATATGTTGCACAACAAAGAAAAATTGCGCTTTTTCCATAACACAACAGTCACCAGAATAGTAATATAAACTAAATTAATAAATAGCACAACCAGTAGCAAAATACAGGACAGCAACTTAACGTGCTACTTGGGCTGTTACCCTACTTATCTGCGTCGTAAAACATTTTCACAAACATATAATATGTTTAGCGAAAAAAAACTTTTCCATTCAAATTTTGATTATAGAATAAAGACTTTGTTTCAATTAAAGCTGCGTGATTCACCTCTCATGCACTATTTCAATTGAATAAATTAACCCTTTCAAAACCATAAGATGTGCAGAACGAAATATGTCAGTACAAGACAATATTTTAGCTATTGGGGGTGTAAATTAAGAGAATATCGCCAGAAAAACATAGCAGGGTGCATAAGTTTCCTATAATTTCATTTGAAATTGTTTTCCCTATGATTCTTAGAAATAAATAAAAGAAGAGTGGGGTTTATTATATCGTAATTTAATTTATTGCTTTTATTGCTTTAATTATCTGAATAGTAAAATAAATAGTTAGTTATGGCATTCTACGAAACGATTTCATGTACTTGTGGACGTTACACATAACACATTTATTATGTGTTCTATTTCCTATACGTCATTTTCCACAAACTTTTTTAGTGCAATTAAAATTGATAGCTCTTTTTACTTATTCGTTCAGAAACACATTTGTCGCCTTGGAAGTAAGTTTTCTTTAACATTCAGTAAAAAAAATGTCGATTTAATAGTAATTGAAGAATCTATCTTTCCCTTGAGTGTTCTTCTATTTCCCTTGAGCATTAAGAGGTTAAACAAAAACTGCTTACGTAAATGGGTAGTATTAAATAGATTCACTTTAAGGAAAAGGTGAAAATAGGGGCATTCGCTTCGATTTGGCGTCGCTATAAAAGCAGGAATGCAATAATTATTGACGAGTAATCGGTAAAACAGCATAGCGATGCTACTAGTGGTACAATAGCCCAAATCATTCGTAATCACAGAAGATGAATGCAATCAGTGGTCCGAAACATGAGATCAGCGTGACAAAAATATTATCACTATTAAATATTAGTTTTTTGTAGTTGGTGTATTCACAATGATGAGCTGATACGTAATAATAGAACTCCACGAAACACCAGAAAATAAACCACTAAGGGCAAGTAAATTCGATGAACTTTATTTGTGAAAGCATTTGAAATTCAATTTATATACATAGCTCAGTTTCTCATTCATTCTTCGTTAATACATATTTCGATTAAAGCAATAAAATAATACGATTTCCCGAAACTGTTTAATAAAGCGGTTCTCTTCAGGAAATAGCAAAATAATAATATATATATATATATATATATATATATATATATATATATATATATATATATATATATATATATATATAGATATATATATATATATATATATATATATATATATATATATATATATATATATATATATATATATATATATATATATATATATATATATATATATATATATATATATATATATATATATATATTGAAAATATTAAGTTTAAAAGAACATGTTGTTTGTATAGAAAATCAGCGATGCGAATTAATACGTTCTTTTTGGGTCTTCGGGACTTGCTACAGGCGCTTCGACTTTATTTCTATCTGGTTTATAGTATTTCTTAGGACTGCTAATAGCTAACCTCGAAACCTCCAGACTATCCCGCAAGGTGTTGAAGTTAGAAACAAGTTAGAAAATCGAGCCAGGCGTGTGTAAATAACATAAGGAATAAAATTCTTTTATCATTATTAATTACGTCAATACTCAAGCCCTGTGCTCAAGTTTTAGATGGAGACTAAGAACTAAATACCACGCGTCTCCATCGGATGATGACAATTTGATGGAGGCCCATGGTGTTCCGAATGATTTATTTTTTTAAAGTCTGATGTGCTACCCGTCCACATTTTTAAAAAATCTTTAAAAATACAGCGTAATGTACTCATAAATGATTTATTTTTGATGTAAAATCTAGAGCGGTACCAAAATTTTAAGTGCGTTAAAAAAAATTGAAAATTTTGAACATATTTTATCACATGAAATACATTTTGAATTCTAAAAAAAATCAGAAAGGTTTCCCATAATTCCTAAAATATTCCTGATTTTTTTCAATTTTTTTTCTAGAGAGGTTTTTGAAAAATTTAAATAAAATGAAAATCAGAAGAACCACCTCAACTCCACCGATATGGCAGTTAAAGGGTTAAAATTTTGGGAAAATCATCAATTTTTACTGATGTTCTACAGTATGTAGTATTACCATTTATTTATGTGTAGAATATTTTTAAAGTTCCATGTTTTTGTTACGAGCAGTTGTATAAAAAATCAAATGTGAAACTTATTCATTGGAAAATATGTTTGCTATTTTTTTGGTAAACATCAATTCAATTTTTGTTTACATTACGAAGTAGTTTCCATGAGTTTCACAAGAACTTAAAGATATGTTGCACAACAAAGAAAAATTGCGCTTTTTCCATAACACAACAGTCACCAGAATAGTAATATAAACTAAATTAATAAATAGCACAACCAGTAGCAAAATACAGGACAGCAACTTAACGTGCTACTTGGGCTGTTACCCTACTTATCTGCGTCGTAAAACATTTTCACAAACATATAATATGTTTAGCGAAAAAAAACTTTTCCATTCAAATTTTGATTATAGAATAAAGACTTTGTTTCAATTAAAGCTGCGTGATTCACCTCTCATGCACTATTTCAATTGAATAAATTAACCCTTTCAAAACCATAAGATGTGCAGAACGAAATATGTCAGTACAAGACAATATTTTAGCTATTGGGGGTGTAAATTAAGAGAATATCGCCAGAAAAACATAGCAGGGTGCATAAGTTTCCTATAATTTCATTTGAAATTGTTTTCCCTATGATTCTTAGAAATAAATAAAAGAAGAGTGGGGTTTATTATATCGTAATTTAATTTATTGCTTTTATTGCTTTAATTATCTGAATAGTAAAATAAATAGTTAGTTATGGCATTCTACGAAACGATTTCATGTACTTGTGGACGTTACACATAACACATTTATTATGTGTTCTATTTCCTATACGTCATTTTCCACAAACTTTTTTAGTGCAATTAAAATTGATAGCTCTTTTTACTTATTCGTTCAGAAACACATTTGTCGCCTTGGAAGTAAGTTTTCTTTAACATTCAGTAAAAAAAATGTCGATTTAATAGTAATTGAAGAATCTATCTTTCCCTTGAGTGTTCTTCTATTTCCCTTGAGCATTAAGAGGTTAAACAAAAACTGCTTACGTAAATGGGTAGTATTAAATAGATTCACTTTAAGGAAAAGGTGAAAATAGGGGCATTCGCTTCGATTTGGCGTCGCTATAAAAGCAGGAATGCAATAATTATTGACGAGTAATCGGTAAAACAGCATAGCGATGCTACTAGTGGTACAATAGCCCAAATCATTCGTAATCACAGAAGATGAATGCAATCAGTGGTCCGAAACATGAGATCAGCGTGACAAAAATATTATCACTATTAAATATTAGTTTTTTGTAGTTGGTGTATTCACAATGATGAGCTGATACGTAATAATAGAACTCCACGAAACACCAGAAAATAAACCACTAAGGGCAAGTAAATTCGATGAACTTTATTTGTGAAAGCATTTGAAATTCAATTTATATACATAGCTCAGTTTCTCATTCATTCTTCGTTAATACATATTTCGATTAAAGCAATAAAATAATACGATTTCCCGAAACTGTTTAATAAAGCGGTTCTCTTCAGGAAATAGCAAAATAATAATATATATATATATATATATATATATATATATATATATATATATATATATATATATATATATATATATATATATATATATATATATATATATATATATATATATATATATATATATATATATATATATATATATATATATATATATATATATATTGAAAATATTAAGTTTAAAAGAACATGTTGTTTGTATAGAAAATCAGCGATGCGAATTAATACGTTCTTTTTGGGTCTTCGGGACTTGCTACAGGCGCTTCGACTTTATTTCTATCTGGTTTATAGTATTTCTTAGGACTGCTAATAGCTAACCTCGAAACCTCCAGACTATCCCGCAAGGTGTTGAAGTTAGAAACAAGTTAGAAAATCGAGCCAGGCGTGTGTAAATAACATAAGGAATAAAATTCTTTTATCATTATTAATTACGTCAATACTCAAGCCCTGTGCTCAAGTTTTAGATGGAGACTAAGAACTAAATACCACGCGTCTCCATCGGATGATGACAATTTGATGGAGGCCCATGGTGTTCCGAATGATTTATTTTTTTAAAGTCTGATGTGCTACCCGTCCACATTTTTAAAAAATCTTTAAAAATACAGCGTAATGTACTCATAAATGATTTATTTTTGATGTAAAATCTAGAGCGGTACCAAAATTTTAAGTGCGTTAAAAAAAATTGAAAATTTTGAACATATTTTATCACATGAAATACATTTTGAATTCTAAAAAAAATCAGAAAGGTTTCCCATAATTCCTAAAATATTCCTGATTTTTTTCAATTTTTTTTCTAGAGAGGTTTTTGAAAAATTTAAATAAAATGAAAATCAGAAGAACCACCTCAACTCCACCGATATGGCAGTTAAAGGGTTAAAATTTTGGGAAAATCATCAATTTTTACTGATGTTATTTTAATTTTATTGAATTTCTGTTTGGAGGCAGTTTTTATATGGAAACCCAGCTGCACCCTTTGTTGAAATTGTTCGGCCAAATTATTTATTTTCGGCTGTAGTTTTTGTGGGTCTCATTTCTCGAATAGACAATGTATGGAACACTTGTAGGGCTAATTTGATACTATTAGTTTGCTACAGAAAGTATGTTGATACGTTAAGGCGTTTAAGAGTTATGCAATGATTTTGAGTTTTTTGAAGGTATTTTTAAGACTAATTTAAATGAGTTAAAAAAATAATACCCTTACAATTTCCTCTGAAACTTTTACTTATATTATGACCTTTCCAACTCTGAATATGATACAAGTTTCACCCATTCGCTCGCTGGATTTGTATGTGAGTTGTGTGTTGATGAGTATACACTGTGCTGTATGTTCACTTGAGTATATTAAATACCAATTAGCTGTTGATTTTGATTCTTCAATAACTAGCAGGCCATAGATTTTTCGAACCTAATTTGAAGCGCTTGTATATCGATGATTTGTTGATGGATTTACCACATTTGAAAGCATCAGTAACCTAATAGAATCGGTAGAAAATGGTATAGTCTTACGAAGCATAATATTCTGGTCCAATACTGCTTTTAAGAACCACTTAAACAAAAGTAAGTAACAAAAACAATTCAAAGAAATGGTAATCATAATGCAGTATCAATTTGAACGAGTTGTTGTCCCTCCAGGAACAAAACGCTTCAAAAGATTCAAAATAAAATTCTGAAAGTTATCTTAAAATGGCGTCCTTGGTGTAGAAGTATAAATGAGTTGCGCAGAAACACATATACAGAATTATTAGATGCAATATCATATAATATCAAAGATAAACTCAAGATAAGCTGACCTGCGATTTTACATGTATCGTTTGAATAGGAACTCTCGATGAACTCGGTTAACCAACTCGGGTTTCAGTTCCATTATTTCTTGCTTAGAAAAACAACCGTCTGATCACTACACGCGTTGTTACTATGACTGTGTTAATAACATCAAGTTACAATATGAACAAAATTGTATATTCAAAAGCGAAAATCAATGTAAGTAACTAAATATTGTGTGCGGACTGTTTCACATGTTTTCTTCCTTAAATTGTTGCCATATTATTTACCGACACTTTCCGAAGATTATCAACTTCCCAATGTAAAAACTTTTTTGGGAAGGGATCAAAATAGAATAGAATCAATTATCTTGAAAATATCTAATTGTCAAAGTTTGTAGTTAATCACTTGAATAAGTTTTCAGTTTAGTAAATCCATTACCATCTTTATATTTGTATATATTATGGGAACCTTAGATTTGTTTCATTTTCAATGAAATTGTGCTCGTGTCTTGCATGAACCCTTTGCTGTTTTCATGAACTACCAAGTAAAGAGCATAAATTTCTTTGATAATTGTTAATAAATTGCTCTAGTTTGTAGATCTTGTTAGCAGATGACCCAATAATATCAATTCAATTATACCAGACCCTATCAGCTTGGAGTGAAATCAATATTCAGTTCAGCAATGCCATCGCACGGCGTCACATTCAACATATCATGTCAATTGTATGGGTGCGCAGTGCTGCTATTTTGGCGCGCACGAATTTGACATTTCTCTTCCCTACTTCTGTGTACGAGGTTCGATGCGGACTCGCTTGAGGTCGCCATGCTCGCAAAAAATGTTGTTGCCAATGATATTTTCGGGAAATGTGAGAGCTGGATATCTTGTTAATATGATGTCTTTGATTATACCGTATCCCAGTTTCCGTTTCTGGAAGTACGGAACTGGTGAAAAATAACTCTAAAATGAAAGTCACTGAAGTCACTGAGTTGGTGAGCCAAAATTTTATGAACTTTTCATCAAGCTTATCTCAAAGAACATTAATTAGGTTTGAATAACAAAATAACAGTTAAAAATTTCATTCCGTTATTCAAAATGACGATGTAAATAACATTAACAGTCTTCGGGACAGAGCTAAACACTATGTCTCCATGTCGGCCTCGTTGATGCCTGAATGAACTGTTTTGTTTTCACTCAATAAGTTTTTTGAATAATCTCTAAGTTATATTTATGAAAATATTTTTAATATGGGGAAGACAATAGATAGATTACAATAGGTTTGACTTATCCATTTCCTTCGTCAAAAATTCTTTCGACACAACCTTGTATAATATAGGGGAGACCGGGGTTTCTATACACTTTTTGGTTAGACTTTTTGATAAGCGGTTTGGTCTGTCGTGAAGATACTTATGTGAATTTTCTCATTCCGCAATTGAAATCAGGGAAATAGTTATTAACAATCAAATGCGGTATAAAAAATTGGCCAACACCCCCCAAGAACCGGGGCAGGTTGGCCGAGTTAAAAAAATGTGAAACACATTAAATGCATCAATGAAAAACGGTTATTAGTGAAAAAAGCACCATTTTGTGTCATGCAGGTACGTAAAAAACTACAACTGTCTGGTGATCGATATTTTCAATCAAACAGTTCAATCAATCGCCATGCTTTTGAATGAGCGATTGCACCGAAGTTACCTTACCTCAGTGCATTAAGAACCAACATCGATTACGTAAACCCAGACTCTTTTTGCCTTCATTCGTGTTTGTCTTGTATCCGACGAAATTACATCAATAGCCCAACTATATGCAATTACACCAACGTGAATACTAGCGTAACGGATTTCGATATTTAAGCTTCTATTCGCTAAACTTGTATTCAAGTTTTGCATGCATGCATTTTTATAGCGTTAAGTTCTCTATCAATACTACCATACTGAGATTTCGATAATTAATCGAGTTCATCTTATCTAAACTAGAAATTAAACTTATGCATTTAAAATTTACTCTGGGGTACTTGCAAATTTCTCAGGTGAAAACGACATAACAAAGCATTTTATACAAACTCACATGGCACAACATCAAAGCAAGCCAATTAAAACTGCAAATCGTTTTATAGCGCTTTGTGTCTTGTTGGTTAGAAGCTGCCTTCCTCTGACATGTTACACGTGATACTGATTCTGTATTACAGCTTGCTTCATTTAGAATTGGAACAAAGACAATTGCCTGTATTTCAGTTATTTATTATTGTATTCAAGATCTTTTTTTATACAAATGTAGCGTTTTCTTCATACTTTTAAGAAAAAATACGGATAAAATTATTCGTCACGGTTTTGAAGGAATTCTCGAATTTTTCCTGTAACACGGCTCAGTAGGCGGCGCACACCTTCTTCGTCCATCGTTTTAGCTATCTTATTCCATCAGGTCGTCATCTGATTGATGTCTTTGACAACGTTTCCCTTTGCCTTGAGTCTCCTCTTCATGATTGCCCAGTATTTCTCAATAGGGCGGAACTGGGGGCAGTTGAGTGGGTTAAGGTTTTTCGGAACAAACTGGACCACTTTCTCTGCATACCATTCTTAAACGGCTTTGCTGTAATGACAGCTTGCCAAATCTGGCCAAAACATTACAGGATGGTCGTGGGATCGAATGAACGGCAAAATTCGTTTTTGGAGACACTCTTTTTGGTATAGTTCCGATGTCATTGTCTTATTTGTAACGAAAACTTTCGTTTTTTTGCCGCAGCTGCAAATGCCCGGTCAAATCATAAATTTTCTTGCAAATTTGTCGGCAAAAACAAATTTAAATTTGGCTGGAACATCCCCCCGAGCCGTTGCCAAGTAAAATTTTTGACCTGGGATTTGACCGAAGTCAGCCTTGACACAGGTTTCATCGTCCATCAGAAGACACCCGTTGAACTTGGTCAGCACCTGGTCATATAGTTTCCGAGCACGAATTTTGACCACACTATTCTGTTTCATGGTCCGATTTGGCTGTTTGCTAGCTCGATACGACTTGATTCCTTCCCGGAGTCGAGTTCTCCTCACGGTACTATGGGCAGCACCGAATTTTCTGGCCAAATCACGGTCCGACAGATTAGGATTCCTCTTAATCGTCTTCAAAATCTTACCACGCAATTTCCGGTCGTCAGTTCGACTCCGACGATCGGCTTGAGGCTTCCGAATCGTTGTCAATGTTTTCTTATACCGTTTGATAACGCGCCATACGGTATTTCTGGGCAATTTCAGCTGTTTAGCTAGCCTAGATGCAGACCACAATGGATTTTCCAAATAACTGTGCACAATTTTTTTTCCTTCTTTCGGCTTCCATGTTGATTGTTTACAAAGTACAGTCGATTTTCGGAATGTCAAAAATCATACGTGAAGCTGACAAAATTCCCGACACGTGGGCGCCAAGAGCTTCCAAATCCGTCCACCAGGAGCGCCACAATATGAGCAAAAGTTTGTTCCAATTCTAAATGAAGCAAGCTTTACTCAAACGTAGGCTATAATTTCGCTCATATTTATAGATTCGCGTGCTTCCCTACAGCTTCGCTTTTGCATCAATTGACCAATCAGAGCGATGCTTCCCAGTTGATAGGTAGCTTACTCGTTAAAAACCATCTTATCCGTAAGGGAAAGCCGGCAAGCCAGCATAGCGCCTAAGATTTTTAGCTGACAAAATAGGACACTGCTGGCTATTAATCAAAATAACAATCGTATATACATTTAGGGGTTAGCCAAATTTTGTGCTAGGACACATAACCGTTTTCATTATTTTTACGTTTCGTCTTTGACCCATCAGTGCAGAGCAGTTCAAATTGAACTGCTTAGTGCTAAACTCGGCAGTTCAATTTGAACCGCTAAGCAGACGTAAAGTTTCTGCTACTTACAGAACACTTTTTGTTTTGCAACGAAGTGCAATGTCTTTTCTGACGTGCCGAACGAAAACGTGTTTTCGACTATTTCTGGCCGATGCAGGTATGGTCATTTAGGGGTTAGCCAAATTTTGTGCTAGGGCACATAACCGTTTTCATTATTTTTACGTTTCGTCTTTGACTCATCAGTGCAGAGCAGTTCAAATTGAACTGCTTAGTGCTAAACTCGGCAGTTCAATTTGAACCGCTAAGCAGACGTAAAGTTTCTGCTACTTACAGAACACTTTTTGTTTTGCAACGAAGTGCAATGTCTTTTCTGACGTGCCGAACGAAAACGTGTTTTCGACTATTTCTGGCCGATGCAGGTATGGTCATTTAGGGGTTAGCCAAATTTTGTGCTAGGGCACATAACCGTTTTCATTATTTTTACGTTTCGTCTTTGACCCATCAGTGCAGAGCAGTTCAAATTGAACTGCTTAGTGCTAAACTCGGCAGTTCAATTTGAACCGCTAAGCAGACGTAAAGTTTCTGCTACTTACAGAACACTTTTTGTTTTGCAACGAAGTGCAATGTCTTTTCTGACGTGCCGAACGAAAACGTGTTTTCGACTATTTCTGGCCGATGCAGGTATGGTCATTTAGGGGTTAGCCAAATTTTGTGCTAGGGCGCATAACCGTTTTCATTATTTTTACGTTTCGTCTTTGACTCATCAGTGCAGAGCAGTTCAAATTGAACTGCTTAGTGCTAAACTCGGCAGTTCAATTTGAACCGCTAAGCAGACGTAAAGTTTCTGCTACTTACAGAACACTTTTTGTTTTGCAACGAAGTGCAATGTCTTTTCTGACGTGCCGAACGAAAACGTGTTTTCGACTATTTCTGGCCGATGCAGGTATGGTCATTTAGGGGTTAGCCAAATTTTGTGCTAGGGCACATAACCGTTTTCATTATTTTTACGTTTCGTCTTTGACCCATCAGTGCAGAGCAGTTCAAATTGAACTGCTTAGTGCTAAACTCGGCAGTTCAATTTGAACCGCTAAGCAGACGTAAAGTTTCTGCTACTTACAGAACACTTTTTGTTTTGCAACGAAGTGCAATGTCTTTTCTGACGTGCCGAACGAAAACGTGTTTTCGACTATTTCTGGCCGATGCAGGTATGGTCATTTAGGGGTTAGCCAAATTTTGTGCTAGGGCACATAACCGTTTTCATTATTTTTACGTTTCGTCTTTGACCCATCAGTGCAGAGCAGTTCAAATTGAACTGCTTAGTGCTAAACTCGGCAGTTCAATTTGAACCGCTAAGCAGACGTAAAGTTTCTGCTACTTACAGAACACTTTTTGTTTTTGCAACGAAGTGCAATGTCTTTTCTGACGTGCCGAACGAAAACGTGTTTTCGACTATTTCTGGCCGATGCAGGTATGGTCATTTAGGGGTTAGCCAAATTTTGTGCTAGGGCACATAACCGTTTTCATTATTTTTACGTTTCGTCTTTGACCCATCAGTGCAGAGCAGTTCAAATTGAACAGCTTAGTGCTAAACTCGGCAGTTCAATTTGAACCGCTAAGCAGACGTAAAGTTTCTGCTACTTACAGAACACTTTTTGTTTTGCAACGAAGTGCAATGTCTTTTCTGACGTGCCGAACGAAAACGTGTTTTCGACTATTTCTGGCCGATGCAGGTATGGTCATTTAGGGGTTAGCCAAATTTTGTGCTAGGGCACATAACCGTTTTCATTATTTTTACGTTTCGTCTTTGACCCATCAGTGCAGAGCAGTTCAAATTGAACTGCTTAGTGCTAAACTCGGCAGTTCAATTTGAACCGCTAAGCAGACGTAAAGTTTCTGCTACTTACAGAACACTTTTTGTTTTGCAACGAAGTGCAATGTCTTTTCTGACGTGCCGAACGAAAACGTGTTTTCGACTATTTCTGGCCGATGCAGGTATGGTCATTTAGGGGTTAGCCAAATTTTGTGCTAGGGCACATAACCGTTTTCATTATTTTTACGTTTCGTCTTTGACCCATCAGTGCAGAGCAGTTCAAATTGAACTGCTTAGTGCTAAACTCGGCAGTTCAATTTGAACCGCTAAGCAGACGTAAAGTTTCTGCTACTTACAGAACACTTTTTGTTTTGCAACGAAGTGCAATGTCTTTTCTGACGTGCCGAACGAAAACGTGTTTTCGACTATTTCTGGCCGATGCAGGTATGGTCATTTAGGGGTTAGCCAAATTTTGTGCTAGGGCACATAACGTGTTCTGTAAGTAGCAGAAACTTTACGTTTGCTTAGCGGTTCAAATTGAACTGCCGAGTTAAGCACTAAGCAGTTCAATTTGAACTGCTCTGCACTGATGGGTCAAAGACGAAACGTAAAAATAATGAAAACGGTTATGTGCCCTAGCACAAAATTTGGCTAACCCCTAAATGACCATACCTGCATCGGCCAGAAATAGTCGAAAACACGTTTTCGTTCGGCACGTCAGAAAAGACATTGCACTTCGTTGCAAAACAAAAAGTGTTCTGTAAGTAGCAGAAACTTTACGTCTGCTTAGCGGTTCAAATTGAACTGCCGAGTTTAGCACTAAGCAGTTCAATTTGAACTGCTCTGCACTGATGAGTCAAAGACGAAACGTAAAAATAATGAAACGGTTATGTGCCCTAGCACAAAATTTGGCTAACCCCTAAATGACCATACCTGCATCGGCCAGAAATAGTCGAAAACACGTTTTAGTTCGGCACGTCAGAAAAGACATTGCACTTCGTTGCAAAACAAAAAGTGTTCTGTAAGTAGCAGAAACTTTACGTCTGCTTAGCAGGTCAAATTGAACTGCCGAGTTTAGCACTAAGCAGTTCAATTTGAACTGCTCTGCACTGATGAGTCAAAGACGAAACGTAAAAATAATGAAAACGGTTATGTGCCCTAGCACAAAATTTGGCTAACCCCTAAATGACCATACCTGCATCGGCCAGAAATAGTCGAAAACACGTTTTCGTTCGGCACGTCAGAAAAGACATTGCACTTCGTTGCAAAACAAAAAGTGTTCTGTAAGTAGCAGAAACTTTACGTCTGCTTAGCGGTTCAAATTGAACTGCCGAGTTTAGCACTAAGCAGTTCAATTTGAACTGCTCTGCACTGATGGGTCAAAGACAAAACGTAAAAATAATGGAATCGTATATAACTGAAAATACGATGCTTGATACATTCAAATTGAATCTTAGAAATATTTCCAATCAAATGGTGAAATAATATTAATAATTGATTCAACATTGACTGAGCTGTAAGTGTTCCAAAACTGATCACATTTCTACGTGTATTTTTCCTTGAGTTTCTAATTTGCCATTATATATGAAAAAACAAAGATGTGTTCCACATCAAAAACTCCCCTGCTTACTTTTTAGTTTAAATTATTTTATTTGACGCTCTTCTGAACCAGTTCACGCACTAGCCTTGAAGAGAGGTCTGACGTTTTCAGGAAAGCCTACATCTGCAACAGATTCTATAGTGATGGTCGAATTTCATTCGGGGTTGAGTCAATCTGCGAAAACTCCTATCAGGAACACTAAATGCTTAAAGTTTTGATGATATTTAATTCATAAAATATTAGAACCATCTTTTTTATCGACCATTTCCAACTTTTGATGATTCTTATCTTTAATTTCGATTTGGTAATAATTTTTTATATTACATATTTCTTATATATATTTTTTCTTATAATTATCTTCTAGTGACGTAACTTTCACTTTCTTACAGAGGAGGTCGGTGTATATATATATTCACATCTTTGCAGTGGAGCACTACAGCCAGCACACTGTGGCTCTGGGCACATAAATAATAGTTCGAATTGTCGTGCTTCTCCTGGTGCCTACTGTCGTGAAATGAGACTAGAGCAGTCGCATTCACTTTGTAGATACTGTCCTGTGTTCCAAGCAAAAATCGAATGTGTTAGTGACGGTGCTAATTGATTTAGTTTCCATCTTGATGAATCTTTTGGTAGGGAATATTGAAATCTGATATGGTTCTCGTGTGTGTCATGTTTCAGCAATGGGCCTTGCTGGACTTTTTGGCTGCCTTTCTACCGATTTTCGGTGTCATTGTGCGTCATTGTGTCTCGTGCATTCAGATCGGGAAACAGTGAGACGACAGATCCTCGATGTTGCTCTCGTGTGTCTTGTTTCGGGAACAATTGCTCAGCAAATGGTAGGAAAAATGAACCACTCAACTTTTATATGAATGCTCTTGTATAGATTCAGACATCTCGCGTTCCGATTGGCTGGTGCTTTCATGGGTTAAATCAAACAGGTTTTTCAATAGTATACTATTGAAAAACTTCAATGTTGTTGCAATACACGTTCAAGTTAAAAATTTTCGATTCTATTGGTAGTAAGATTATATAAATTCTTCTACAGATCAATGAGCTTTCAAAATACGAGAAAGGCAAACACGCCTTATGAATTATCTTCTTTGATACTCGTTTATACCAAACATTTCAGAAAAGTTTAATTTGAACTATTTAAGAATATGTCACAGAACTGAAAATTTTATTATAAAATTGTGATCATATTTCCGATGGCGTGTAGCATGAATTATGTTGATTCATTAGATATAACATGAGATATTCACGATCAAAAACTTATCACTCTCTCAGAGGGTAAATTTTGAAAAGGCGCCCCATAGTAAAGTAAGCCGTATTCACGACAAAAAAACATCCATGCACTGTAGAACTCATTGTGTGTGAGAATGCCGTCGTAAGTAGAAAGTGACAACTTCTAGTAACTTCTCTGTTGCCGTTTCGGATAGTGAATGGCAAAAGACCATTATCATTACTTTTCGACATACCACAGACTCGTGTGATTCGCATTGATCAGATGCCTAAGCCCGACTCCTCTGGTAGAAGGCAAAAGTTTAGTTACTAGAAAATTTTTGCTTGCTTAAATGACCCTCTGTCACGTCTTATTCTTTCCTTAATTTTTTCTTTCTTATTTTATATTATCCATCTCTTCAGTTTCACCTAACATCCTCCCGCTAGGGACACTTGCTGCTCCTTCCACCCACATGAAAATACCCTTATGACCACTTTCCAAGTGCAATAAGCATCTGTACCAAGTTTGGTAGAAATCACACATTTATACACAGATATTTTTCGAACTTTGTAGCGGTGTTCAGAGCTCTGATGAAATGTATTTTTTCTGAAATTCTACAACTGTACTTACCTCGGTGAATGACCTTAAGGTTAAAACCGAGGGTAAATAACGTAACATAATAATATTAATAATCCTATATATGTATTTAAGAAAGGTACAAATAAAATAATTCAGTTCAAAATTCAAATCATGCAGAATAAAACACCCAAGTTTAAAGCCAATTTCCTTCAAATTGTATCTCGTTAAAAACTGTCCTTTGCGTCTTCTCAAGGTTCCACTTTGGTTAGCACTAGAAAGAGTTTTCCAGCGAAAGAGCATTGCAAGTAAGCTCCACTTGCTAAAAAATATTTACACTGCGACACAAGTTGTTTACAAGATCATTTTCTGACGTTTGAAGGGATTGTTCGAGACTATAAATCGACCAGCGCGAGATTGGATCGTCATCCAATATTGTATGTTATCTCTTGTTGACTTTGTGGAAGAATTTTGCCACCGTGACCGCCCTGGAGACAATGTCGGAAGAAATGCTGTCACTGGGTTTTATAAAGCGCAAATTGCTTCATAAAGAAATCAAGCGCAATGGCAAGCAGCATTATAAAAAGACTACAAAGTGGAAGTGTTTGGGGTGTAATCGCGAAAGGCACAAAATCGCTGACTGCCAGAAAAAGTACGATGAGAAGAAGAATGAATCGAAGAAAAACAGTGCACACCTAGGAAAAAGTGAGAAAAGTTTGTTTTTTGGTGGTGAAATCGCTGATCGTCAGAGCATCTTACAAACGATCGGAAGCTGTTTTAGAAGCTTTTATCGATGGCAAATGTGGCCAAAGAATGTGGTGATGTATTCGTTGTAGCGAAAAGTATGTCGATTCCCATTGAACTTCTTGCCCGTACGAAACGTGAAAATAGCCGGATTGAAAGTTGTGTTCGCGGATGGTGCCGCACATATCGATTCGAAACTGGTCGCGATCGGTGAGCGTCGTGGTAATCTATATGAGCTTGACTTCCATCAGAAGAAACTGACAAAATCAGTACTTTATTCGTGTGGTCGTGTGCAGAAAGAACCTGAATTATGGCATCGTCGGCATGGTAATGCATGCAATCCAATAAAGCCGGTTTGCCGGTGGGCATCCATGGTGAGCGGTATTTCGTAACTTTCGTCGACGATTGGAGTCGTTTTACGGTCGCGTTTTGAAAGAATTCCAAAAACAAAGTGTTGAATAGTTTCAAAGCGTATGAAGTACTAACGAGTGCCAATTCGGTGAACGTATAGTTATGGATGAACCCGAATAACATAGGCCCGTACGCACAGACGTCAGCAAAGTACGCGCCAGCAGTAAGACGCCAGTGTATCCAACGCGTGGAGATGTCAATCACCCTGTTACCAATTATCGAACCGCTGACATTGCAGCAGACATCCGGCCATCGAGGTTGCATCATCCAAGAACCATTAGTAATTACATCAGCCGAAACCAACACGCCGTATCGAGGACTTCGACATGGTCGGCCAGGATAACCGCTGATACAATAGTTTAGGGCTAGGTAGTCAGGAACATTCAGGCAAGAGAAGCTAGTCAGTTCGATTCGAGAGCTAAGAGAGTTCAGTTGTGGAAATCAAATGTAACGTGAAATATAATGTTTTTTTAAACACTTGAATAAAACAAAATACATAAGTGGCGCAGTCGTACAGCTCGTTCTACGATTCAGTGAAGAAACTCTAAATAGTGAAGTGAAATTTTACTATTACAACAAAAACTATACACGTGGAACTTTTGTTTTAAATTCAAACAACAAGTATTCAACACTGTAGAGTGTTGGTTCGTAAACGACTGGACAATGTGTAACTCAGGCTCTAGTGTGGCTCTTAGCCTCTTGTCCAGTAACGGATAATCAACCCCGGTGGGACCTTGGTCGTATGCTGACAGGGAAGGGGGTCCTCTTTAGAGGATGTCGGAGCGTCTGTACTCCATGTTAGGAGCGGCTTCAAACAGCGTCTGTTCTGGTATCCAGCGGCTGAGTATGAAATGCTGCATCCCGTCCAACTAAACCCAAGGTGGCAACCCCACCAACGGGATCGTCCTAGTGCTAGTTGGGACGTTAAACAGAGCAAGCACGATGATCCTCCGGCGAGACAGGGTGTTGGCGTAGGCCTAATAAGCCACCCATGAAACATTAATTACAAACAATACAGGAGAGAATACGACCCGGAACAATCGGCATAGACCCACGCGACGAAATAAGGACTACGATTGGAAACTTGGAACATGGAACTGCAAGTCGCTAGGTTTCGCAGGTTGCGACAGGATAATATACGACGAACTAAATCCTCGCAGCTTCGACGTCGTAGCGCTGCAGGAGCTTTGTTGGATGGGACAGAAGGTGTGGAAAAGCGGACATCGAGCGGCTACCTTCTACTATAGCTGTGGCACAACGAACGAGCTGGGAACGGGCTTTCTAGTGCTAAGCAAGATGCGCCAACGAGTGATTGGGTGGCAGCCGATCAAGACTAGGATGTGTAAGTTGAGAATTAAAGGTCGTTTTTCAATTACAGCATCATCAACGTGCACTGCCCACATGAAGGGAGACCCGATGACGAGAAAGAAGCGTTCTACGTGCAGCTGTAACAAGCCTATGATGACTGCCCACGCAGAGATGTAAAAATTGTCATCGGTGACATGAATGCCCAGGTAGGAAGTGAGGCAATGTACCGACCGGTAATCGGGCCGAACAGCCTGCATGCCGCATCGAATAACAACGGCCAACGGTGTGTCAACTTTGCGGCCTCCCGGGGAATGGTAGTCAGAAGCACCTTCTTTCCCCGCAAGGATATCTACAAAGCTACCTGGAGATCACCTGACAGTGATCAGTGCGAATATAGATTCAGACCACAACTTGGTTGCTGTATGCATACGCTCAAAACTTTCGACGGTGGCTACCAAACGTCGAAACCGAACGTCGCGGTTTAACATCGCGCGGCTCCGGGATGCTGGAGTAGCCCAAGATTACGCGCAGTAGTTGGCAGTGGCACTACCAACGGAAGAGCAGCTTGGTGCAGCTACTTTTGAAGATGGCTGGAGAGACATCCGTTCTGCCATAGGTAGCACTGCATCCGCAACGCTAGGTACGGCGGCTCCGAACGTAAGGAACGACTGGTTCTACGACGAATGTGTACAGTAAGTGGACGAGAAGAATGGGAGCAAGCTGTAACACCGGACGAGAGTAAACGAGGAGCGATAGACAAGCGCGGAACAGACTAAACTCGGTATTCCGTAGAAAAAAGCGCCAACAGGAAGACCGAGATCGCAAAGCGATGGAACAGCTGTTCCGTGCTAACGACACAAGGAAGTTCTACGAGAAGGTGAACCGTTTGCGCAGAGGCCATGTGCCACAGTCCGATATGTGCAAGGACACCAACGGGGATCTTCTCAAGAACGACTGTGAGGTGATCGAGAGGTGACGGCAGTATTTCGACGAGCACCTCAATGGCGATGCAGCGGAATACGAAAATAGCGGCGCTGTAACGAACTTGGGAACGCGTGCGGAAAACGATAGACTGCCGGTCCCAGACCTCCAAGAAGTCGAGGAGGTGGTAAGCCGGTTGAAAAATAATAATGCCGCTGGCGTTGCCCAAATACCAAGCGAGCTACTAAAACACGCTGGTAATGCACTAGTGAAAGCACTGCACTGGGTCGTTACCAAGATCTGGGAGGATGAGATTTTACCGGAGGAATGGATGGAAGGAATCGTGTGTCCCATCTACAAAAAGGGCGATAAGCTGGATTGCTGCAATTACCGCGCGATAACTCTGCTGAACGCCGCCTACAAGGTACTCTCCAAAATCTTATGCCGTCGACTTTCACCGATTGCAAACGAATTCGTGGGATAATATCAGGCAGGATTTATGGGTGAACGCGCTACCACGGACACACTGTTCGCCATCCGCCAGCCGCGAATACAATGTGCCCACACATCACTTGTTCATCGATTTCAAATCAGCCTACGACACAATCGATCGAGAACAGCTATGGAAAATCATGCACGACTACGGATTCCCGGACAAACTGATACGATTGGTCAAGGCTACGATGGATCGAGTGGTGTGCGTTGTTCGAGTATCGGGGATAAACTCGAGTCCCTTCGAAACTCGCAGAGGGCTACGGCAAGGTGGTGGCCTTTCGTGTCTGCTATTCAACATTGCTTTGGAGGGTGTGATAAGAAGAGCGAGGGTAGACACGAGTGGCACGATTTTCAGAAAGTCCGTCCAGCTACTTGGTTTCGCTGATGATATTGATGATATTATAGCACGCAACTTTAAGAAGATGGAAGATACGTACATCAGACTAAAAGCTGAGGCCAAGGGGATCGGACTAGACATCAATGTGTCAAAGACAAAGTACATGAAAGGCAGGGGCTCGAGATAAGATAACGTCAGCCACCCATTACGAGTTCTGATTGGTGGTGATGAAATCGAAATGGTCGACGAGTTCGTGTACTCGGACTCACTGGTGAGTGCCGATAATGACACCAACAGAGAAATTCAGAGACGCATATTTCCAGGGAATCGTGCTTACTTTGGACTGCGCAGGACGCTTCGATCGAGCAAAATTCGCCGTCGTACGAAGTTAACTATCTACAAAACGCTGATTAAACCGGTTATCCTCTACGGGCACGAGTCCTGGAAAATTCTTGCGGAGGATCAACGCGCACTAGGTGTTTTTGAACGGAAGGTGTTGCGAACCATCTTCGGCGGAGTTCGGATGGAAGACGGTACGTGGAGAAGGCGAATGAACCATGAACTGTACCAGTTACTGGGAGAACCAACCCTCGTCCAAACAACCAAGGTCGGGCGGTTACGGTTGGCCGGGCATGTTGGTAGAATGTCGGAGAACAAACCGGTTAAAATGATTCTCGATAATGATCCAACCGGTATAAGAAGAAGAGGCGCGCAGCGGGCAAGATGGATCGATCAAATTGAGGACGACCTGCGGACCTTTCGCAGCTACCAAGGCTGGCGGCGAGCAGCCATGAACCGAGTTGAATGGAGACGCCTCCTGTATACAGCAAAGAACCGCGTGGTCTACGACTGAAAGAGTAGGTAAGTGTTCAACACACAACGTTGGCTGACCGGCTAAGAAGTTCCATCGATAATCATCACACGCCATCCCTCATCCCGTAGGCGATTTGTTACAACCAATTAGAAGATTTCAACACTAAAGCGGTAAATTTCAATCCTTCAAGAACGAGGAACCGTGAGTAATCTCTCCCTTTCTTTTACCACAATTTATGCCCAAATTCAACCCAATTCCAAAAATAAGAGCCTTAAAAATCTCTGAAATGGAAAATATTAATTTACAAGCCATCATTGATCAAATTAAAAGCTTGGAGCAAAGAATCGGTGCTCTCCAAATAGAGAATAACACCTCACAACAGCAGCAGCAACAACAACAACAACGGCAAGCCCCTGCAATGGAGGAACGCCGCACTGAATTCTGTAGAATTCCTGATCCAACTCGGATGATTCCATCATTCGACGGGAATAAAAAACAAGTGGCTAATTGGCTAGACACAGCCTGAAGAGCTTTAAATTTATACCGACTACACGTAGCACCGGATATATTTGCCGTGTACGAACAGGCGGTGATAACCAAAGTCGAAGGTGTCGTGATTTTTCGTTTTTGTGGCAAACCGAATTACGTTCTTCCATGACGGCTGATTGCTGCTTCACGCGTTTGAAAGTTTTGCCACCCGGTGTAGACTCGTCAACGATCAAACTGTTCCCCTTGTGCCGGCCTGCTGCTAGCGAGAGAAGATGACTACTGCTGGATTGCGGGATGTGTCCGTATGCTTCGCCATCTGCTACTTGGTTGAGCCCGTGGATGATGAAACTGCTTCTTTTATAATGGCGTGCTGCCAGAGACAGAGTAAGAGAGTGAGACTGCTGCTAACCGTCTGTTACTGTTTTTGCGGAAGAGAAGTGTTCGCCACGGCGTCCGAATTGTGAATAAAATCATGAACGATGGTACGGCTTCTTTTATACTGGCGTGCTTCCGGAGGTAGAGCACGAGAGAGGAAAAAAGGGAGACTACTGCTTGCTGATAACGATCTGCTATTGCTTGGGCAGAAAACAAGTTTTCGCCACGACGTCCGAATTGTGAAATGAGCTGATTGAGGTTTCCTTGCATATTTTATGAAGGGACTCGTTTTTCTTTTAATATATGAAATAATGAACTCACTTATTTATAATATTTTGTATTGTAACTGCATACTTTACATTTTAATTTGGTTCCACATATCTCTCCTACAGAAGGCAAAGCTCGAGACATGATATGTGTAAATGGAAACCATACTACCTTCGAGGAGGTAGCAGACATATTACACAGTGCTTAAGGTGATCGCAATAACATTGCGACTTACCAAACACAACTCTGGTAATTGAAAATGACCGAACCTTTACACATTTATTACAAACGCACAAAAGAAATTATGGTTAATATAAAATATTTAGCGAAGCAAAATGAAACATGCTTGACACAATGGGAAGCAATTAAACAGAACAATAATGCTTTTATAAATGGACTCAGTAAACCATATTTCGGATATGCTCAAATCGCTCAACCTAGCGATTTAGAGGATGCCTATGCATTCTTGTGTAGATTCCAAAATGCAGAAAAAACTGAAACACACGCCTAAGCAGAGTTCGAGCAGCAACCCAATTCCAACAAAAATTATAAGCCTTTTAATAAATCATACAACAAATACCCGGAATATTCAACTCGACACCAAAGGTCATATGACAGGCAAAACACTACACCAATGGAAATATACCCATCGTTGCGTTCTAACGAAATTCACAATCACGATGCCGAGCAGGAAGACAACGAATTAGATATAAGTGAGACCGAAGAGGAAGTAGAAGCTGAAGAATCAAGTGTAAATTTTCAAATTCTCTTTCCTCACAACGCGCTGACCTGAATACAATAAAAGGACTACTCTATGTAATAGTTAAACTCTTTGGCAAAGACTCAAAATTACTGGTAAATTACTACTCCCGAAATCAAGACAAGAAAAATGCAAAGCCGCTTCAGGGTAACATTCCGCTGATAAAAAATTTATTACGACGCTCTTTGGTCCGAAAATTTGGCTCATTTTTACCTTCTAAATTTTCATACATTTTTCGACGGTATCATAGGTTATGAAACACTCCTTGATTTAGAAGCTCTTATTAAGTGAGCAATAATAAATTAATTCTCCCACAAAAAACAATTGTCATACAAATAAGGAATTATACTGGCTGCTCGGCCATGAAAGTTGACCATCAATGTCAACTTCCCTTTTTGAGCAGCCTAGATAGCCGTGTAGTGTCGGTAGCGCTTTCCCCATTGGCTAAGAATAACGCTACGCTCCACCTGTACCGGTGGTATAAGTCCACCAAACAGGTAAGCCGTGTGGCATCCGGCGGAATTATTTCCTACCAAGAATTGATCCACTGGTTTCCTGTTCCATGTCGTAAAAGGCCACAAAAGAGGTACTCCAAAGTTAAGTTGTATTTCCGTGCCGATGACTGAATGGCTACAGGAGGTTAAACAATGCAGTCGTGAACGGAATATCTTGGGGTTATCCCTTACTGTGTTAAACGAAGCTTTGGCACAGTGGACGACTTCTTTCTTCGCAACTCGTGGGATTTAAATGATTAAAACATTAAAAAAAATCCTTACATGGTTCGCTATAGGCGATTATAAGCCAATATATTTGGTTTCTTCTAGTTGTTGTACGATAAGTGCTGGAGATGGGGTGTTCATTACTCTGATTGATAATGGTTAGAGTGGCACAAATCAATCTCCAGCATAAACGTACAGCAACTATAAATCTATCCAGACTTCTGCAAGAAGGTAAAGCTTCTATAGCTTTGGTTCAAGAACCATATTTCCAAAAGGGAAACTTCTACGTTGGAAAATTGTTAAACCCAGTCTTTGTTGCCTTCAACAAGACCGGTATGACAAATCCACGTGAAATGCCTCGAGCATGCATACTTGCAAATAGTGCTCTCGATGTTTCTCTCATATCGGAGCTCACAACTCGGGATATTTGTGCTGTCACAGTTGATATGACTATTGATGGCATAGACAGAAAATATGTCTATTGTTCGGCATATTTGCCGCATAACCAACCTTCGCCAAGCGATGACTTCAAAAAGGTTATATCATACTGCTGCAAAAGTGATTTACCGCTTGTAATCGGCAGTGACATAAATGCTCACCATATCATTTGGGGCAGCACAGATATAAATTCGAGAGGCTCTGATATGATGGAATTTGTGAGCAGTACAAACCTGCACATAGTCAATGCAGGAAACCGTCCAACTTTTGCGAGATCTGGAAGAGAGGAGGTTTTGGACGTTACTCTCTGCTCTGATAGAATTGCGCATGAGTTGGTGAATTGGCTCGTCTCCGATGAGCTCGAACCTTCGTTGTCTGATCATAAGTACATCTTCTTTGATCATTCAAACGTTAAATTTGATATTATCACATATCGTAATCCCAAATCTACAAACTGGAACCTCTATGAAGAGGGCTTGGCGACTAGATTTTACGGGTACCAACCAACAATTGAAACCTCAATTGATTTGGAAAATGTTGTCGACGAGACAAATTCACTCATAGTTGCAGCATATGAAGAGGCTTGTCCACTTCGGATTGTGCGAGCTACTAGATGAACTCCTTGGTGGAATGCTGAACTTGCTAGACTAAGGAAACTATGCAGAAGAGCTTGGAACCACCGACGCAGAGATGGGTCGGAGGCATTCGTGTCGGCTCGAAGGGCTTACAAAAATGCTCTTCGATCGTCTGAGCGAAGTGGTTGGAAAAGCCTCTGCACAAATGTCTCTAGTCTCAACGAGGCTAGCAGATTAAATAAGTTACTTTCGAAGTCTAAGGACTTTAATGTCAGTTTCTTAAGAACTTCAGATGGTGAACACTTGTCTGATGAAGGTGATGTACTTCACTATCTTTTTAACACTCACTTTCCAGGTTGTATGGATCCATCACCGACAGCTCTTCCCGAGACTTTTTCAGGTAGTTACGATTCTTGGGCCCTTGCTCGAAGCGTTGTGACGATTGAATCGGTCAAATGGGCAGTTGAGAGTTTTGCTCCGTACAAGTCTCCTGGAAAGGATGGAGTTTTCCCAGTGTTACTGCAGAAAGGGTATGAACATTTCAAACATGTTTTGAAGAAAATACTTACTTTTAGTCTTGCGACAGGATATATTCCAAGAGCCTGGCAGGAAATAATTGTCAAATTTATTCCCAAAGGCGGTCGCGACACTTATGAGGAAGCGAAGAGTTTCAGGTCTATCAGTCTTAGCTCATTTCTTCTTAAAACAGTGGAACGCATAGTCGATCACTATATCAGAAATGTTAGTCTGGGCGTGCATCCGCTACATGGAATGCTTACCAGCGTGGAAAGTCCACTACAACCCTGTTACATGATGTTGTGTACAACATTGAAAAAGCTTTCTCACAAAAGCAATCTTGCTTGGGAGTTTTCCTAGATATTGAAGGTGCCTTTGATAACGTGTCTTTCAATTCAATTCTGGAAGCAGCCCGTGGTCATGGCATACCTTCAAGTATCACAAATTGGATTCACGCAATGCTTGGCAATCGACTTCTTTGTTCATCGCTTCGGCAAGCAGAGATTAAAAATCTGAGTGTCTGTGGGTGTCCTCAAGGTGGTGTACTATCCCCACTTTTATGGAACCTAGTCGCTGATGGTTTGTTAAGGAAACTTAATAACCTTGGATTTCCGACTTATGGTTTTGCCGACGATTATCATATATTGATGACCGGTATAAGCATTAACACTCTCTTTGATTTAATGCAACAAGCCCTGCGATCTGTTGAACAATGGTGTTGTCAGGTTGGATTATCTGTAAATCCGGGCAAAACATCAATGGTGCTTTTCACTCATCGTAGGATAATCACAGGAGCTCGTCCGTTACAGTTCGTCGGTTCAGAGGTTACTGTAGTCGATCAAGTTAAATACGTCGGGGTTATTCTTGACTCAAAACTGAATTGGTCTGCTCACATTGATTTCAGGATTAAAAGAGCTTGCATGGCTTTCGGCCAATGCAGACGAGCTTTTGGAAAATCATGGGGACTCAAACCCAGATATATTCATTGGATCTACACATCTATTGTTAGACCAATTTTAGCATATGGATGTCTTGTATGGTGGCAGAAAGGAGAAGTCGCGACAGTTCAGTCAAAGCTAAATCATCTCCAAAGGATGGTCCTAATGGCGATGACAGGAGCATTCACGACAACCCCTACTGCTGCTCTAGAGGCGCTACTGTGCATTAAACCACTACATGTGTTCCTAAAACAAAAAGCATTATCTTGTGCATACCGTCTTAAGGTTACAGGGCTTTGGAACAGTAACCCATTAGATTATGCTACCAGCCACACTCGCTTGTGGTCTCAAATGGTTACGTGGGATGAGTATTTACTCGCTCCTAGTGACCTAACTCTCACATGTAGTTTTCCTTTCAAAACATTCAATGTGAGCTATCCTCTTCGTGAGGAATGGTTGTCTGGTTGTCTGGAACGACAACTTGATGAACACATAGTTTGTTATACGGATGGTTCTCTGTTGAATGGTCGTGCTGGTGCTAGTGTCTACTGTCGTGAAATGAGGTTGGAACAGTCTCATTCACTTGGTAGATACTGTACTGTGTTCCAAGCAGAAATTTACGCGATTCTGTGTGGAGTACAATCGGCACTCTGTGGTAAACGAATTTATTTTTGTTCCGACAGTCAGGCAGCCTTGAAAGCACTCAGTTCGAATGACTCACGGTCGAATCTAGCGATCGCATGTCGAACTCAAATTGAAGACCTCAGCATTTCAAATGCTATTTACTTCTTATGGGTACCCGGCCATTCTGGTATTACTGGAAATGAATGGGCTGATGAGTTGGCTAGAGCTGGTGCAACGAATGATTTCGTTGGTCCTGAACCAGCTTTACCACTTTCAACTAGTTGGATAAAGCACAAGATTCGTTGTTGGGCTGCATCCAAACATGCCAGCTACTGGCGCAGCTTGCAAACTTGCGCTCAGACAAAAGCATTTCTACCAGATTTAAATCTGAAAATGTCAAAGTGTCTACTGCATTTCTCCAAGCATCATTGCAGTATTCTGGTCAGAGCTCTGACTGGACATTGCAAACTCAATTATCACATGGCTACTATTCAACGTGCTGAGTATTATTCGTGTGATTTGTGTGAATGCGATTATGGTACTTCATATCATATGATATGTAACTGTCCCGCATTGACGCAGCTACGTATCCGGGTTTTTGGTTCTCCATACATGGTTGAGTCTGTGTATGCGGAGCTAAAATTGAAGGATATTCTCTCGTTTCTCACCCAATGTGGTAAGGAACTATAGTCGGAAGGGTTCATCGTTCTTCCTGGAGTGAATGAATCCCTTTTGTATTCACCTTAAATAGGGTTTAGCAGATTGTTTGGCATCCTTTAGGGGTTACCGAATTTACTTCTGCTCGTACATACTGCGAATCGTTCTGCATTCTTCCGGGAGTGCAGAATGGTGTCGCTTTTGTAAGATCTCTAAATCCTCTCGGAGGTTGGAGGTTTTATTAACAGCAGACTGTTCGGGACCTCGTAGAGGTTCAGAATTTACTTCTGCTTCCACTAAATGTGATCCTCAGCAGATTGTTCAGCATCCCTTAGGGGTGCAGAATTTACTTCTGCTTTTATGTGTTTTTGTGTCGTCAATTTTTCCCATCCTCCTAGTCCAACCCTTACCATTTCCTTTCAATCCTTCCCTCTTATATATCGGGAAAATGATGCTAAAAACAAATTGATGGCAAGGCACAAATCTCCAAATATCAAGGGGAACGTGCCATTTGAGCCAATTTGTTCTGATTCCTGATTCCTGATAAATCACCTTCATCAAACATCTTACACACCCTACGAAGAATTAGAAAAAAAATGATTAGAAGTCGTCTTCTTTAATCAGAAGAAAAGTCTACATTATTTAAAACCCTTTCATTTGATGCGGGTGCGACCAATTAATGTTTTTCAAACAAAAAATAGATGGCTTTTTGTTCAATTGGTTCCTCGACAAAACATTTGTTTTTCGTTAAAGGCCAACGTTTCGAAGATTATACCTTCTTCTTTAGGGCGAAACGACTAAAAATATTTTTCGTCAAGTATGGTGTAACATTTTCAACCAACTATTATAAATGTTACACCATACTTGACGAAAAATATTTGTAGTCGTTTTGCCCTGAAGTACCTTACCCTTCGAAACGTTAGCCTTTAACGAAAAATAAATGTTTTGACGAGAAACCAATTGACCAAAAAGCCATCTTTTTATTTGAGAAAACCCTTTCTAAATATTCCAAAATCCTTCACAAAGATTCAGAAAAATGGCTTTGCACTTCCACAATCCTACATCAAATTAGAACAGTTGACGACATTCCAGTACACACGAAAACTTACAGATACCCTAGGTTCACAAAGCTGAAGTCGAGAAACAAGTAAACGAAATATTGGAAGATGGAATTATCCAGAATTCCATCTCACCATGGACATCTCCATCGGCAAGAAGAAATGGCGCATAGTCTTAGATCACCGCCAATTAATAAAATTAATTAATTCCAATTCTATCGAGGAAATACTCGATAGGCTTGGTCGTAGTACCTACTTCACTACGTAAGATCTGAAATCTGGATTCCACCAGATTGAAGCCCATCCCAAGGACAGGTCGAAAACCGCTTTCAGTACGGACCAAGGACATTTTGAATTCATACGCATGCCCTTCGGACTTAAAAGGAGAGTTCTTAGGTTTGCTTGGATATTACAGTAAATTTATTCGCGACTTTGCAAAATTAACTAAACCTTTAACGAAATGTTTAAAAAATGTTTATTCTCGAAACTGACGCAAGCGACTTCGCACTTGGAGCAGTTTTGTCCCCAAAATTCGAAGACGGTAAAGAACACCCTTTTGCATACGCATCGAAAACTTTGAATGAAGCAGAATGCAACTATTCTGCTATTGAAAATGAATTGTTAGCCATTGTTCGGACAACAAAACATTTCAGACCGTACATTTATGGAACCCGTTTTGAAACACGCATGTATCACAAACCACTAGTGTGGCTCCGACAATTAAATTATTTAAACCGAAGACATTGGAAACTTGCTCTAGAAGAACTTGGATTCAAAATCAAGTACAAAAAGGAACATTAAATACAAACGCGGTCGCACTTTCTAGATTCGAACCTAAACCAGAACAGCAAACTGAAGTAAAACCAAACTCCTCCTCCAGTGTCGACATGACATAACACTCTGCGGATACCGACGATAGCAACTTTATCCCATCAACACTTAGGCCTCTAAACGACTTCAGAAATCAAATTATTCTGCAAGAAGCGAACGAGGATAGCCAAGAATCTCTAACCTTATTTAGAAACTATCACAGAACTATAATCAAAATGACCAATTTCGGTCCCGCCTCATTAATCAACATTCTGAAGGAATACGCCACAAATAAATGCACTACTGGCATTTATTGTATCGAAAAGGTACTGTGTAGTTTGCAAACAATATACAAGAACTATTTCTCCAGAGCGAAGACATTTAAATTATTCCGGTTCGAACAATTGCTAGAAGACATAATTGACGAACTTGAACAAAACCGAATAATCCAAAGACAACACAACGCGAACCATAGAGGCATTACCGAAACTAAATCCCACATATCCCGAAAATATTTATCCCGAATATGAAATCAAAAATTTCCAAATTTATTTACCTTTGCAGGTTATGCCAAACAGCTAAGTATGAAAGAAGACCATATAAACAACAATATAAATTAACAGCAACACCTACAAAACCGTTGCAAATTGTACATATGGACATTTTTATCATCAATAACAAACATTATCTAACATTATGCAATAAGTTTTCAAGACTAACAATAGCGATCCCTCTAAGGACACGCAACGCTATACACATACTTAAAGCTATAACTTACTTCTTTTCAAACTTCCTTCCTTTCTCGTCATGGGCCAAGAAGCATCATGCACTTCAACAACAATTATTTATTTATTTATTTATTTATTTATTTATTTATTTATTTATTATCATCGGACATTACCGTCTAAATGATATGAGTGGGGAAAAGCCCGTTTGAGTGTACCAAAACATTTCAATGGCACTCTTCTCAAAGAGGCATAAAAACCACTATTAAAGAGTTCCTTGAAGTATGTTGAGTACCATTATTCAAGTGTTGGGCAGTCCTCTTCCAACGGAACGGTTGAAATTGTTCACAGAACGTTGAGTGACATGCATAACATTTTGAGTATTAGAGAAACAACAAAAGATTTGTCGGAAACAGCAAAAATTAATTTGGCAGTTTTCATTTATAATGAATCGATACACTCGCAAACAAAATTAACCCCTAAAAACTATTTTTTGGCTTTAAAAATGAGGAAACGATACCCGAAGATTTAGAGGAAAGAATTAGACAAAAGGAGACAGTTTACAGAATCTAAAAAATTAATTATATGTATAAAAGAAGCTCAAAGATTTAGAAGAACTCAACAAGAACAGAGAAGAGCCTAATTTCTATTTAAATGGCACGATCTTCGAGAGAAAACGCAATAATCTAAAGCACCAACCTCGATATCAGGAACTAAAAGTAACAGAAAATAGGGAAACTAACATAATTGACCACAGCGGAAGAAATATCCACAAAAGTAAGCTAAAACGAAAACGAAATATTTTACCCTAACCATAATTAATAATTCCTTTAATTTTTCTTCAATTCAATATATCTATACAGCTGGAAGATGACACCCCGAGTTACTATAATTTATTGTTGCATCATACTTTTGTGGTGTGATTTCATCAGTCCCTCTTACATAGAAATAATCGAACTAAACAACAATCCAGGCATCGTTGGCTTGAAAACCAAATCCGTTTTCTTAAAGGTTCCCAAACACTAATTCACAAATTTAATTGATATTCATTTAGAATTATATTCAAACAGTATGAAACAATATTTAACAAGTAACTGCCACTGACATAGTAACAGTGGTCTCGGCTCTTCGGTAGAACTTCCGGAGAAAGTCGGATGAACCTACGACTTCAAATCGCAAGCTCAGTTTGTACCAAAATCTTCGGGTTTTACCCGAAGGTAAAAAACCCATGATTGGGAAGAGTTAGGAGTCAGTCAGTTTCGGATGGTGTACGGATAGTAGTCAGACAGTCAGTTTCAGAGAGTTCGCGGAAAATATCCATAAGTCTCAGGCGTCGACCCATAAAAAGTTCAGTCAGTTTCGCAGTGCTTACCGTGGAGTGAAATTTTAATGCCACAGCTACGTACAGTAGTGTAGTATACTATACCGGGAGAAATAATAGAAAGAGTAGTTAGATTACTTAAAGTTAGATACTCCCTGTGTAACTGGTGTGAAAACTCCAGAAAACTGTTGTGTTGAAAGTGCTGTAATGCGAAAGAATAAACGAAGAGTAAATGTACAAAAAATAATAACTGTTTATTAATATGTTGATTTGAGGCAACTCGCTTCAATACGCGATGTCGAAGATTGCGAAAGTGCCAATGAATAAAAAGTTTGTGTAAACGACAAACCAGTTTTATATTTCTGATCAAAAAGAAACACCCCTCCAACCCTCCCCGCACGCCGCTCGGACTGCGCGACAATACACAGTCTATAGAAATTGATAGTATCATAAAACAAGCTAGGTTGAGTTTAGACAATCCAATCGACTGGAAACACATTTTACACGTATACAGCATCATCTTCAACATCGAGATGATCCACCACCAGCGGATGACAATCTTTGAATCAATACAACTATCGAAATTTGGCATAATATCGAAAACGTTCTTACAACCTCCAGAACTAGAATTTGCTTTAGAACTTTTAGAATCACAAGGCATTACAATTGAAAGCTACGATCAAACTTATGATTTTCTGGAATCTGTAGCTTTTCATAACGAATCAGACATAGTAGTCCTCATCAAAATTCCCAAGCTTAGACGAGGAGAATATATACAACTTCAGATAGAAACCATTCCCATAAACGGCAAAATCATTGCAATGAATGCTGCCAACGCTATTGTTAGCAACAACGAATCGTATCTGGTAAAACATCCATGCAGTAACATTGAGAAAAATAGTATTTGTGACATTAGTGTATATTTCGGTTGCGATACGATAACAGTGACAGGTATATCGGTCACAAGTTTAAAAAAAATCTGCCAGCACAAAGGAATTCAGTACTGTGGTACATTGGAGAACTTAGTGCTGGTGTTTGCTGCTAAGTATGCGGTGCAGCTGTATGCTTGACCAGAAAACAATCGACCATCTCGCTGTCGTCTACTGAGGAGGAGCTGGTGGCATTGAGTGTTGCTGTCTGTCAAGGTATTTGTGTCAGTTGAAAGATTTGAGAAAGGAGCCGGAGAGCCCGGTTGTGAATTACGAGGACAACCAATCTACGATATCATGGTTCTAGCGTTGTCTGACAACAGTTAAACACTTCGTGGGCTGCAAAGCCACCGTCAAGTCGGCTCACTGGTAAACGTCCACGCGAAACTGGCTACAAGGCTACTCCTAGTGGAAGGCCTACTTCAGCTTTACTAAGTACGTACTTACTCTTTCAGTCGTAGGCCACGCGAGTCTCTGCTCTATACAGGACGCGTCTCCATTCAAGTCGGTTCATTGCTGTTCGCCGCCAGCCTCGGTAGCTGCGAAGGGTCCGCAGGTCGTCCTCAAATTGATCGATCCATCTTGCCCGCTGAGCGCCTCTTCTTCTTATACCGGTCGGATCATTATCGAGAATCAACCGGGTTGTTCTCCGACATTCTAACAACATGCCCGGCCCACCGTAACCGCCCGACCTTGGCCGTTTGGACGAGGGTTGGTTCTCCCAGCATCTGGTGCAGTTCATGGTTCATTCGCCTTCTCCATGTACCGTCTTCCATCCGCACTCCGCCGAAGATGGCTCGCAACACCTTCCGTTCAAAAACACCTAGTGCGCGTTGATCCTCTACAAGCATTGTCCAGGACTCGTGTCCGTAGAGGATAACCGGTTTAATCAGCGTTTTGTAGATAGTTAACTTCGTACGACGGCGAATTTTGCTCGATCGATGCGTCCTGCGCAGTCCAAAGTAAGCACGATTTCTTGACAATATGCGTCTCTGAATTTCTCTGCTGGTGTCATTATCGGTAGTCACCAGTGAGCCCAAGTACACGAACTCGTCGACCATATCGATTTCATCACCACCAATCAGAACTCGTAATGGGTGGCTGACGTTATCTTCTCTCGAGCCCCTGCCTTTCATGTACTTTGTCGTTAACACATTGATGTCTAGTCCGATCCGCTTGGCCTCAGCTTTTAGTCCGATGTACGTATCTTCCATCTTCTTAAAGTTGCGTGCTATAATATCAATATCATCAGCGAAACCAAGTAGCGGGACGGACTTTCTGAAAATTGTGCTACTTGTGTCTATCCTCGCTATCCTTATCACACCCTCCAAAGCAATGTTGAATAGCAGACACGAAGCCCTCTGCGAGTTTCGAAGGGACTCGAGTTTATCCCCAATACTCGAACAACGCACATCACTCGATTCATCGTAGCCTTGACCAATCGTATCCGGGAATCCGTAGTCGTGCATGATTTTCCATAGCTGTTATCGATCGATTGTGTCGTAGGCTGATTTGAAATCGATGAATAAGTGATGTGCGGGCACATTGTATTCGCGTCACTTTTGCAACACCTGGCGGATGGCGAACACTTGCACCGTGGTAGCGCGTTCGCCCATAAATCCTGCCTAATATTATCCCACGAATTCGTTTGCAATCGGTGAAAGTCGACGGTATAAGATTTGGGAGAGTACCTTGTAGGCGGCGTTCAGCAGAGTTATCGCGCGGTAATTGCAGCAATCCAGCTTATCGCCCTTTTTGTAGATAGGACACACGATTCCTTCCATCCATTCCTCCGGTAAAAGCTCGTCCTCCCAGATCTTGGTAACGACCCAGTGCAGTGCTTTCACTAGTGCATTACCAGCTTGTTTTAGTAGCTCGCTTGGTATTTGGGCAACGCCAGCGGCCGTATTATTTTTCAACCGGCTTACCACCTCCTCGACTTCTTGGAGGTCTGGGACCGGCAGTCTATCGTCCTCCGCACGCGTTCCCAAGTTCGTTACCGCGCCGCTACTTTCGTATTCCACCACATCGCCATTGAGGTGTTCGTCGAAATACTGCCGTCACCTCTCGATCACCTCACAGTCGTTCGTGAGAAGATCTCCGTTGGTGTCCTTGCACATATCGGCCGGTGGCACATGGCCAATGCGTGAACGCTTCACCTTCTTGTACAACTTCCTTGTGTCATTAGCACGGAACAGCTCTTCCATCGCTTCGCAATCTCGGTCTTCTTGTTGGCGCTTTTTTCTACGGGATACCGAGTTTAGTCTGTTCCGCGCCTTTATGTATCGCTCCTCGTTTGCTCTCGTCCGGTGTTGCAGCTTGGGCGAGCACAAGCTGCATTCTTCTCGGCCACTAACTGTTCACATTCGTCGTGGAATCAGTCGTTCCTTACGTTCGGAGCCGCCGTACCTAGCGTTGCTGATGCAGTGCTACCTATGGCAGAACGGATGTCTCTCCAGCCATCTTCAAGAGTAGCTGCACCAAGCTGCTCTTCCACTGCCAACTGCTGGGCGTAATCTTGGGCTACTTCAGCATCCCGGAGCCGCGCGATGTTAAACCGCGACGTTCGGTTTCGACGTTTGGTAGCCACCGTCGAAAGTTTTGAGCGTATGCATACAACAACTAAGTAGTGGTCTGAATCTATATTCGCACTGCGGTAGGTTCGAACATTGTTGATGTCCGAGAAAAATTTTCCGTCGATCAAAACGTGGTCGATTTGGTTTTCGGTTTGGTGGTCAGGTGATCTCCAGGTAGCTTAGTGGATATCCTTGCGGGGAAATAAGGTGCTTCTGACTACCATTCCTCGGGAGGCCGCAAAATTGACACATCGTTGGCCGTTGTTATTCGATGCGGCATGTAGTCTGTTCGGTCCGATTACCGGCCGGTACATTGCCTCCCTTCCTACCTGAGCATTCATGTCACCGATGACAATTTTTACGTCTCTGCCTGGGCAGCCGTCATAGGCTTGTTCCAGCTGCACGTAGAACGCTTCTTTCTCGTCATCGGGTCTCCCTTCATGTGGGCAGTGTACGTTGATGATGCTGTAATTGAATAAACGGCCTTTAATTCTCAACTTACACATCCTAGCGTTGATCGGCTGCCACCCAATCACTCGCTGACGCATCTTGCCCAGCACTATAAAGCCAGTTACCAGCTCGTTCGTTGTGCCACAGCTTTGGTAGGAGGTAGCCGCTCGATGTCCGCTTTTCCACACCTTCTGTCCCATCCAACAAAGCTCCTGCAGCGCTACGACGTCGAAGCTGCGAGGATTTAGTTCGTCGTATATTATCCTGTCGCAGCCTGCGAAACCTAGCGACTTGCAGTTCCATGTTCCAAGTTTCCAATCGTAGACCTTATTTCGTCGCGTGGGTCTATGCCGATTGTTCCGGGTCGTATTTTCTCCTGTATTATTCGTAATAGATATTTTACGGGCGGATTATTAGGCCTACGCCAACACCCTGTCTCGCCGGAGGATCATCGTGCTTGCTCTGTTTAACGTCCCAACTAGCACTAGGACGATCCCGTTGGTGGGGTTGCCACCTTAGATTTAGCTGAACAGGATGCAGCATTTCATACTCAGCCGCTGGATACCTGAACAGACGCTGTTTGAAGCCGCTCCTAACATGGAGTACGGACGCTCCGACATCCTCTAAAGAGGACCCCTTTTCCTGTCAGCATACGACCAAGGTCCCACCGTGGTTGGTTACCCGATCTTTCCTATGGTTGCTCGTACCCCAGCCGACACCGTGGGGAGGTAGGGATAGGAGTTACTGGACAAGAAGCTAAGAGCCACTCTGGGGCCTGAATTACGCATTGTCCAGTCGTTTACTAAGTGGAACACGCAAAGTCAGTGATGCTGTCAAAGCGGTGGATACTAGACCGAAACCAGTGGACAAATTCTTGCTGTACCTTTCCCGAATTGCTCCACATGTGACCGAGGAAGACGTCGCTGCTATGGTTCAGCAGTGTGTCACCGGCTCGGAGCCAGTTGTCAAGATCAAAAAAGATGCTGATTTTTCTTCGTTTGCCTTCGTGTCCTTCAAGGTCGGAGTGGATCGTGAACTTAAGGACAATGCCTTAGACCCATCCATTTGGCCGAACGGTAACTTCTTCCGAGAATTAGTTAATCGGAGAAACACGGAGGATTTTTGGAAGCCAAGAACTCTGAAGGTCCCACGAATCGAAACATTATTACAACCGTTGGTAACACCAAAGAGGCTGGGCTCACCAATGGAGCAAACTCTCATCCACCGATGGACTTGACACTAAGACGCACGACACGAAGTCTGTTGGAGGTCTCTAAGCCACCCGACCCAGTCCTGTCTGCTACCAGAATTTTTTCATCATCAGCACTTGACGACCTCGATTCCAGCCATCAGAGCCGTCTCGGTACTGCGGCCGGGAAGGTGAAAGAGACCTCCAGTCGCCACCTTCAGGCGAGTACCCTTGCATTTCTTCTGACCCTCAAGCCCACGCTGTTCCGGTTTCCAGCCCAACGCGCCAAAGTGATCCAACTCACTCTGCATCCGCACGCGGTCTCCGTGTCTCGGGGACTGAGGACAAAACTGGATTATGTCTACCTGGCTGCGTTGGATAGTGATTATGATGTTTATGTATTCTCAGAGACGAGCAAATCAATTCTGTTCAACTATTTGGTGACTGTTTCAACGTCTACAGACGTGACCGCAGCATAGCTAATAGCATTCGAACACGTGGCGAAGGAGTGTTAATCGCGGTGTCTAATACGTTGGACTCTGGTTTAATCAGGGACGATCGGTTCACTTCGATCGAAACGATATGGGTTAAGATTTAACTTCTCTCTCAAAATGTATTTGTCGGAGTTGTGTACATTCCGCCTAAACGACGACATGACTGCAGTACCATGTAGTTTACCCTGGATGCTGCTAAATGTGCTGCATCGATAGCTGATCCAACTGATTTGATCTTAATGTTTGGGGATTTTAATCAGCCGGGGCTTGTATGGTCTCCCGCTTGTCATGGATATGCGTTTCCCGGTCAGATAGTATCGACAACCACTCCTGCCAGCCTTGCTTGCCGATGGAGCTGCATTTCTCAGTCTAAGCCAGATAAGCCATGTTTCCAACTTTCAATCTTACTTTTTGGATTTGGTGTTTGCAAGCGCGAACTCGCTTCTAGATTGTGCCGTTAATGAAGTTGCTGATATTGTCGTCGCTCTTTTTTTATTCAATAATATATATTAAGGCACACTGCGTTAAGCTATAAGATGCCGAGGGTATTTTTTTGCTACTTAAAATTAGAGTAATATCTTCAATTTCGTGATCTGATTTCGAGGAGATCAGATTTGAAAGATGTAGTCTCCAACTAGTCACCGGCAGCGGTTGTCGTCGCTCTTGACAACTTTCATCCCGCTCACGATATATCTATCGCAAATGATATTGCGCAACACTACGACGAACCTTCGAGCGCTAATAGGCTGATTTTTCGTAAGACCAACCTTGCTCTGCCGCGTCGTTCCTTAAATCGTATCGATTGGAGCGCAGAGTTGAACTACACCGACATCAATTCAGCCGTCGCACGCTTCAATTGCATTCTGCTAGATTGTGTCTCTGTCTGTGTACCGAGGTCCCAACCTTGAGGAAGCCATCAAACAAACACGACGATAGTTTGTCAATACAATAAGTATCTTTACAAGCGGTATGTCAATCGCACTCAACAGAATCTGTGCCGCAACTCAAAGGGATTTTGGTCGTTCGTCAATACAAAGAAATTTTGCGAAACACTTCTCTAGTGTTTTCACGAACGACTCACAAACGCAAGCTGAGATAGGCAGAGCAGTCCGTGATGTACCTGCTAACGTCATCGACATGGACGTGTTTGAGGTAGATGTGCAAATGGTTATCACAGCTATAAGTAAAGTCAAGTCGTCATATTCACCCGGCCCGAGTATAATTACCTCAGCTGTTCTGAAAAAAATGCTCCGACATTTTAGCTGCTCCGCTTTCTACATTATTCAACTTGTCACTTCGTCTGCACAATTTCCATCGCAATTCAAACGCTCTACGATATTCCCCATGTTCAAGAAAGGGGATAAATGCAATATAGTGCACTACCATAGGATTATTTCGCTGGGAGTGGAATCCATGGTGTTTGAGTCGCTGATTTTCGAAAAACTCTTTGCATCTTGCAAGCAATACATTAGTCCCTACCAGCATGGACTTTTCTGGGTCGCTCTGTTAAGACTAATCTCATTAGCTTTACATCGTTCTCCATGGATCAAATATGCAAAAAACTGCAAGTGGATGTAATCTACACGGATCTAAAAGCTGCATTCGACAAAGTCAACCATGACATTCTGCTCGCTAAACTTGCGAAAATGGGATGCTCGCTGGATTCTTCGACTGGCTAAGATCGTACCTGGTGCAACGAGAATTATTGGTCCAATATTTCTTCTGAGAGCTTCTCCAACTGTTCATGAGTTACGCAGGCAGCACACTGGGTCCATTGCTCTTCTCACTATTCGTCAATGATGCAGCTTTTGTCCTACAGCGTGGAGGAAAATTGGTTTTCGCAGATGATGTCAAAATTTATCATGTCGTTCGTAACCAAGCTAATTGCAGAGAACTGCAGAACCGCCTGTACATCTTCAACGACTGGTGCGAACGTAATATGATGGTCTTGTGCAATTCTGGGATCTTTCATATCGTTTCTTAATCCGATGCGAAATCTTAAATCCGATGATGATTGAAAACTTCGAAAGGCTTGTCGAGTTCAATTCTCAAACCGGTTTTATGTCCTTGTATTTTGATTACATGGCCCAGGATTTTAATCCTTCTTCGTTTGTTCCCAACCATGCTCATTTCCTGGATACTTCTGATTCTACTGTGTTTAATTCCGGGTCATGTACGCCCTCAAATGGCCCCTAATATTTTTCATAATAAATTCAGAGCAGTCAACTGTGAAAAGATGTTTTACACTGACGGATCAAACATCAACAGGTACACAGGCTTTGGTATCTTCAATCAGAACATCGCTGCTTCGTACAAACTCAATGATCCGGCTTCAGTTTACGTCGTAGAATTAGCTGCTATTCAGTACACCCTTGAGATCATTGAAACCATGTCCAAAGACCATTACTTCATTGTCACGGACAGTTTAAGTTCAATAGAAGCTCTCCGGGCAATGAAGCCAGGAAAGTATCCCCCATATTTCCTGGGCAAAATAAGGGAACACTTTAGAGCTTTATCTGGACGGTCTTATTTAATATCGTTAGTCTGGGTCCCTTCACATTGTTCCATTCCAGGCAATGAAAAGGCAGACTCATTGGATAAGATGGACGCGTTAGAAGGTGATATTTATGAAAGACCAATCTACTTTAATGAATTTTCACTAACTCTCGAAAGTTGGCATACTTCATGGAGCAATGGCGAACTGGGACGATGGCTACATTCCATTATCCCTAGGGTATCGACGAAACCGGAGGGCCGGAGGGCTGAGTGTCATAAACCATTCGACTCAGTTCGTCGAGTACGCAAAATGTATGTGTGTGTATGTAACGTTTTTTGCACTTCAATTTCTCGGAGATGGCTGAACCGATTCTCACAAACTTAGATTCAAATGAAAGGTCTTGTGGTCCCATACGTAATTCCTGAATTTCATCCGAATCCGGAAATATAGAGTTCACAGTTTTAACAGCGAAATTTTGCCTGTAGCTGCTTATAACTTTATCAGTAAACTTACAGATGATATAAAAACTACAGATTATAATTCTCGACATGGAATAAACCAAAAAGATTTCCATAGGACATTCAGCATTGAATTCTATAATAGATAATAGATAATAGATAATAGATAATAGATAATAGATAATAGATAATAGATAATAGATAATAGATAATAGATAATAGATAATAGATAATGGATAATAGATAATAGATAATAGATAATAGATAATAGATAA
Organism: Malaya genurostris; assembly: GCF_030247185.1. Taxonomy (NCBI): domain Eukaryota; kingdom Metazoa; phylum Arthropoda; class Insecta; order Diptera; family Culicidae; genus Malaya; species Malaya genurostris. The sequence continues at coordinate 81,461,476 of NC_080570.1, read as the reverse complement.
TAGATAATAGATAATAGATAATAGATAATAGATAATAGATAATAGATAATAGATAATAGATAATAGATAATAGATAATAGATAATAGATAATAGATAATAGATAATAGATAATAGATAATAGATAATAGATAATAGATAATAGATAATAGATAATAGATAATAGATAATAGATAATAGATAATAGATAATAGATAATAGATAATAGATAATAGATAATAGATAATAGATAATAGATAATAGATAATAGATAATAGATAATAGATAATAGATAATAGATAATATATAATAGATAATAGATAATAGATAATAGATAATAGATAAGAGATAATAGATAATAGATAATAGATAATAGATAATAGATAATAGATAATAGATAATAGATAATAGATAATAGATAATAAATAATAGATAATAGATAATAGATAATAGATAATAGATAATAGATAATAGATAATAGATAATAGATAATAGATAATAGATAATAGATAATAGATAATAGATAATAGATAATAGATAATAGATAATAGATAATAGATAATAGATAATAGATAATAGATAATAGATAATAGATAATAGATAATAGATAATAGATAATAGATAATAGATAATAGATAATAGATAATAGATAATAGATAATAGATAATAGATAATAGATAATAGATAATAGATAATAGATAATAGATAATAGATAATAGATAATAGATAATAGATAATAGATAATAGATAATCGATAATAGATAATAGATAATAGATAATAGATAATAGATAATAGATAATAGATAATAGACAATAGATAATAGATAATAGATAATAGATAATAGATAATAGATAATAGATAATAGATAATAGATAATAGATATTAGATAATAGATAATAGATAATAGATAATAGATAATAGATAATAGATAATAGATAATAGATAATAGATAATAGATAATAGATAATAGATAATAGATAATAGATAATAGATAATAGATAATAGATAATAGATAATAGATAATAGATAATAGATAATAGATAATAGATAATAGATAATAGATAATAGATAATAGATAATAGATAATAGATAATAGATAATAGATAATAGATAATAGATAATAGATAATAGATAATAGATAATAGATAATAGATAATAGATAATAGATAATAGATAATAGATAATAGATAATAGATAATAGATAATTGATAATAGATAATAGATAATAGATAATAGATAATAGATAATAGATAATAGATAATAGATAATAGATAATAGATAATAGATAATAGATAATAGATAATAGATAATAGATAATAGATAATAGATAATAGATAATAGATAATAGATAATAGATGATAGATAATAGATAATAGATAATAGATAATAGATAATAGATAATAGATAATAGATAATAGATAATAGATAATAGATAATAGATAATAGATAATAGATAATAGATAATAGATAATAGATAATAGATAATAGATAATAGATAATAGATAATAGATATTAGATAATAGATAATAGATAATAGATAATAGATAATAGATAATAGATAATAGATAATAGATAATAGATAATAGATAATAGATAATAGATAATAGATAATAGATAATAGATAATAGACAATAGATAATAGATAATAGATAATAGATAATAGATAATAGATAATAGATAATAGATAATAGATAATCGATAATAGATAATAGATAATAGATAATAGATAATAGATAATAGATAATAGACAATAGATAATAGATAATAGATAATAGAAAATAGATAATAGATAATAGATAATAGATAATAGATAATAGATAATAGATAATAGATAATAGATAATCGATAATAGATAATAGATAATAGATAATAGATAATAGATAATAGATAATAGATAATAGATAATCGATAATAGATAATAGATAATAGATAAAAGAAAATAGATAATAGATAATAGATAATAGATAATAGATAATAGATAATAGATAATAGATAATAGATAATAGATAATAGATAATAGATAATAGATAATAGATAATAGATAATAGATAATAGATAATAGATAATAGATAATAGATAATAGATAATAGATAATAGATAATAGATAATAGATAATAGATAATAGATAATAGATAATAGATAATAGATAATAGATAATAGATAATAGATAATAGATAATAGATAATAGATAATAGATAATAGATAATAGATAATAGATAATAGATAATAGATAATAGATAATAGATAATAGATAATATATAATAGATAATAGATAATAGATAATAGATAATAGATAAAAGATAATAGATAATAGATAATAGATAATAGATAATAGACAAAGAGATAATAGATAATAGATAATAGATAATAGATAATAGATAATAGATAATAGATAATAGATAATAGATAATAGATAATAGATAATAGATAATAGATAATAGATAATAGATAATAGATAATAGATAATAGATAATAGATAATAGATAATAGATAATAGATAATAGATAATAGATAATAGATAATAGATAATAGATAATAGATAATAGATAATAGATAATAGATAATAGATAATAGATAATAGATAATAGATAATAGATAATAGATAATAGATAATAGATAATAGATAATAGATAATAGATAATAGATAATAGATAATAGATAATAGATAATAGATAATAGATAATAGATAATAGATAATAGATAATAGATAATAGATAATAGATAATAGATAATAGATAATAGATAATAGATAATAGATAATAGATAATAGATAATAGATAATAGATAATAGATAATAGATAATAGATAATAGATAATAGATAATAGATAATAGATAATAGATATTAGATAATAGATAATAGATAATAGATAATAGATAATAGATAATAGATAATAGATAATAGATAATAGATAATAGATAATAGATAATAGATAATAGATAATAGATAATAGATAATAGATAATAGATAATAGATAATAGATAATAGATAATAGATAATAGATAATAGATAATAGATAATAGATAATAGATAATAGATAATAGATAATAGATAATAGATAATAGATAATAGATAATAGATAATAGATGATAGATAATAGATAATAGATAAAAGATAATAGATAATAGATAATATATAATAGATAATAGATGTTTTACGGGCGGATTATTAGGCCTACGCCAACTCCCTGTCTCGCCGGAGGATCATCGTGCTTGCTCTGTTTAACGTCCCAACTAGCACTAGGACGATCCCGTTGGTGGGGTTGCCACCTTGGATTTAGCTGAACGGGATGCAGCATTTAATACTCAGCCACTGGATACCAGACCAGACGCTGTTTGAAGCCGCTCCTAACATGGAGTACAGACGCTTCGACATCCTCTAAAGAGGACCCCCTTGCCTGTCAGCATACGACCAAGGTCCCACCGGGGTTGGTTACCCGATCTTTCCTATTGTTGCTCTTACCCCAGCCGACACCGCGGGAGGTAGGGATAGGAGTTACTGGACAAGAAGCTAAGAGCCACTCTGGGCCTGAATTACGCATTGTCCAGTCGTTTACCAACGGCCATAAAACTTTTAATTTGAATTATAGTTTGTGAAATTTGTTACTCCATCTCCATATACACATACATATATACACATATGCATATACACATACAGCCATTTTGCATACTCGACGAACTGAGTCGAATGGTATATGACACTCGGTTTTCACAGTGATTGCATAACCTTTCTTTATTAGAAAGGCAGAAAAATAAAAAAATACTTCTGAAACTTAATACAGGAATCAAATTATGTAACTGAATTTCAGAGTTAAATTATGACACTGAATATAGGAATTAAATTCTGGTAATTTGAAGGGGAAAAAGCTAACTTTTACCCCCAAATTTATGTTAGGTGCACATAACCATTTTCTTAAGTTTACGTTTCGTCTTCGACTCATCAGTGCGTCAGCAGATTATGCTGACGCAAACCCCCGGATCAACATAATCCGCTGAGCAAACGTAAAGTTAATGCTATTTGCAAGACACTTTTTTATTACACAAGAAGTGTAACGTCTAAACGTTTCGGCTTACTGGCCTTTTTTCCCCTTCAAATTACCACAATCTGTACGGCATTTCATTTCATTTTTGTTCATCATTCCTGGAAGTAGCGGCCAAAAATTCCAAAACAGAACGCGCTAGGACGATTTTCACAAATGATAGAATGGACCAAATTCGGCTTCTGGTTCCAGAAATATATAATTTGGATGCTCAAAATCCCAAACAGTTATACATCGTTATGTTTCTTCATTGACTTCTATTAGAGTCGAAGAAGTTCTAGTCTTTTTTGCAGAGTCAGTAAGTGAATGAGGGCACAGCTATTCTCGTAACGGGGGCGGCCCGTTTGGCATAAGGTCATTTGGCATAACGCTATTTGGCATAAGGGTTATTTGGCATAATGGTCTTTTGGCATAATGGTCATTTGGCATAATGCCATTTGTCATAATAATAATTGTATTTGTAAAATTTCCTTTGCGTTTCGATCGAGTTATGTTGTGCAAGGAAAACTCAAACGAAATATGTGAATTTTATATTCGGTCCAAATATTTCCATTATATTAGGTGAAATAGCATTATTACATATTTTTTATATTTAAAATTCTGTAGTACACTATCATTTTATACAAGCAACTCACTTAGTGCTAGCACAATATTCTGTTCGTCATAGATGATTCAGGTCGAGACCCGCCGTCGGAAGCGCCGGCCACTTCGGGGGAAATCACCTCTGTCTAGTTGCGGGCGTTTGTCCGGATTACCCAAAGCTAGGAGCTATCCCTTAGTTAAGTCCGAACGAGCGGTAGCGAGGTCGGACAGCAGGTCATTAATAACGAAGAGGCGTAGCCGCATTAGACCTTTCGAAATTGCAGTAAATTAGAACAATTTCTATTAAGTAGCATCTTCATCTGTTATGCCAAATGACTGTTATGCCAAATGACCATTATGCCAAATAACCATTATGCCAAATAACCATTATGCCAAATAACCATTATGCCAAATGTCGTTATGCCAAACGGTATTATGCCAAACGGCTTTATACCAAACGTGGTAGCCCCCTCGTAACGTGGCAATTAAAGATTGTCAAGACCCAAATTGTAACTCCGTATTTAAGAATACTGCATACTAGTGAAATATAATGTTTCTTCAGACGATTAATATCATAAAAAGCTCGCGATCGAAAATGATGCTCAAAGTTTTTTACACACAGAACTTTTCCTACTGAACCTGTCATTATTGCGAATTTAAAAAAAAATGGTGACTGTGCCCGAAATCAGGTTATTGTATTACATTTATTAACGTTTACTATCATACCCTTTCTACCACACATATCTAAGACCATTTAAATATCCATTTATAGAACACAATAATCCACAAGACTTGTGATGATGCGATAGATTTTGAGATGTGGATAGATTTTGAGAGGTGGAACTCCGATTCGTTAAGAACGGAAAGAATCTTCTAAATTTGGAGGTCATATTAGTTGATGACCATACAAACTAACTTTGACTATACTGGTTTCGGTTTGTTGTTCCGGAAGTGGTGGTGTAAAATTCCAAAACGAATCTCACATAGATTTCTCAGAAATGGCTTGAGGCTGGGGAACAGATAATAGTTCGAGGGAGCCAAATCAGATAAACAAGGTGGACGGGCAAGTAATTGGAATCATAAACCGTTTATTTTAACCATGGTAGCAGCGCTCATATGCTTCAGATAAGGGCATTTCACAGAGATTTCGTTACTAAATCGCTTTATTATTGCAGGTTAATACTTGCGGTCTGTTTGTCCTCCAAAGGGGGCTACCACGTTTGGCATAAAGTCGTTTGGCATAATACCGTTTGGCATAACGCCGTTTGGCATAATGGTTATTTGGCATAATGGTTATTTGGCATAATGGTCATTTGGCATAATGGTCATTTGGCATAACAGTCATTTGGCATAACAGATGAACATGCTGCTTAATAGAATATGTTCTAATTTAGTGCAATTTTGAAAGGTCTAATGCGGCTACGCCGCATCGTTTTTAATTACCTGGTGTCCGACCTCGCTGCCGCTCGTTCGGACTTAACTGAGGGATAACTCCTAGCTTTGGGTAATCCGGGCAAACGCCCGCAACTAGACAGAGGTGATTTCTGCGGGGGCGCTGCCCCCCCGCAGTGGCCGGCGCTTCCGACGGCGGGTCGCCGGCGCACTCGCGGCCTTCGGCCGTCTCGACCTGAATCATCTATGACGAACAGAATATTGTGCTGGCACTAAGTGAGCTGCTTATATAAAATGGTTTCACATATTTCGTTCGAGTGTTCCTTGCACAACATCAATCGATCGAAACACATACGAAAATTTTCATTAGATTAAAATATTGCAAATCCCATTATTATTATGCCAAATGGCATTATGCCAAATGACCATTATGCCAAAAGACCATTATGCCAAATAACTGTTATGCCAAATAACCATTATGCCAAACAGCGTCATGCCAAACGGTATTATGCCAAATGACCTTATGCCAAACGGGCCGCCCCCCTCCAAAGTATACCATGACAATCCCAGAAAACCAAACCAAATGAGACCTTTCATTGAAACCAAAGTTTGTTAAAATTGGTCACGCCATCTCTTACAAAAGTAAGGAAGTAATTTGAAATAGAAATTTTTTCACTAATCACCCTGTAATTCCGGAACCGGAAATCGGATTCGAATAACATTCAGGAAGTTAATAAGGGGTTACACGACCTTTCATTTGATTTAAGATTTAAATTTGATGAAAACCACCCTTTCAGCCATCTCCGAGAAAAGTGAGTGTAAAAAATGTTACACACATACAGACATTTAGCGTACTCGGCGAACCGAGTCGAATAATATATGACACTCGGCCCTCCGCTCAAAATTCGGTTTCCACAGTGGTTGTATAACCTTTCCATATGAGAAAGGCAAAACTAATATAACTTTATTTGTTGTATTGTTTGACTCTTATTTGTTTCGTGTCATTCAATTGCATGATAGAATATGTTTGTGGTCAATAAGTCGAACCTAGTATAGAATTCCGGAAACGAAGCAGTAGAAGTTACAAAATTTACACACTGCACTAATACGAGAGATCATCTATATTCGAAAGTGTGTAAGAAGCATATCAGTTTTTTTATTCGTTTTTACGTCCTATAGTTGTGTCTGTGACATTATCCACTTGTCTTTTCCCTGCTGTTGGTAGAAAGCCCTCAATACGGCGCACAGTGGTCCAAAACTGGAAAAAAGACGGTCAAAAGACTGCACTGACTTTCACTGATTTTTAAGAGCTAACGTGTCTTCAAAAAAGTTTTACAAAATTATATTACGCTTCTTTTGAAAGTGGCACCTTAATTTTTGTTAAGGGGGTAGCACCAATTTCGAATAAAAATAATTTTTTTTCACAAAAAAAAATTTGTTTCTATCTCATTTTGAACATTTGAACATTTGAAATATTTTTGCTGAAGATATAAATAGTGTGAAAAAATTATTTTTGAGATATATTCACTTTATTTTAAAAACAATTTTTTGGGATTTATCTACGTAGAATCTATCTCTATTACCTAAGTATCTACAACAAAGTACGCGTAAACACGCATAATCATGCTTATGCTTACACGCACAACTTAAGCAAATTGTTGTGAATTTTATTTTGTTTACTTTTTGACAATTAACAATATTATAAAAAATCTAAGTGGAACTCGATGCAATTTTTTAGGCCTTTTCAAAGTGGGTTTTCAATATTGAAAATCTGAAAAATTATCAAAAGTTCAACACATATTAAAAAAATGGAAAAATGTTTTCCAATCAAAGTATGAAAAAGTATTGCAAAAGTACAAACCTTTACGAAGAGATTTCATTTTAAAAAGTGTAGATAAATTGAGTTATCGCGAAGCAACACGTTTTTTAAGATGATATATTGATCGTGCGACGCTCACTTGAAGATGTGCGAATAAGCTCATACCGGTGAGCAGCTCCGAACCGATCAGCTGACTAAAGGGAATCGATTCAATGTATCAGCTCATCAGCTCATTTAAATTGAACTTTGTTAGTTTTGAGCGTCGTTTTTCTTTCATATGCATGATCGAAATCATTGATGCACAAAGAACAATGCTATGCGAACTAACTTGTTTGCGAATTATTATTATGTCATATTTGAGAATATCTGCAAAAGTGGCATCCCTGTATGTACCTCAGCCTACTGAGTGAGAGGTAAGATTTCTTATTGACAACGGCTCATTCAATCTGTTAAAGAAGGATAAATACACATTTGGAAAAACGAACAAAAGCTCATACACACATTTCTTCTCATTTAAAACTCGCTCTGCAAAAACCGCAATTCCGTTCTGCTTGTAGCTAGTTTCCACCTTACCAGCAGGGATGCGAGGTCATTTTTAAAAAATCTGTGATCAAGCCAAAAACCTGTCTGCAACATCTGTGCACGTTTCCCGTTTCCACTAATCGGAATCATTTTGGTAAGCAAAAAAAAAGGTCTCACTATTTCCTAACGCTCTGTAATTTTTGGCGCTAAACTGTGATCAATTTCAAAAATCTGTGATCGATTTCAGAATCTGTGTAAATCTGTGACCATTTTCAGAAATCTGTGAAAATCTGTGCCATTTTTAAAATCTGTGCAAAAGGTTAAAAATCTGTGGAACACAGATTAATCTGTGAACCAGGCATCCCTGCTTACCAGCGCAGTGAACTGGTGAGCTGTGGTTCTTTTAAAAAGAGCTGTGAGCTATCAGCTCTTTTTAAAGTTTCGATTCACTGGAATAGCTCACGAACGACTTGCCCATCTCTACGCTCACTGCAAAAGTGAGTTACAGAAATAGCAGATGCGTGACACCCTCCGTTTCTTAATCATGCATGGTTTCAGCACGGCCATAGTGAAAGTGAGTCACACAAATAGTACTCAGTACTCATTATAAAATAAATTGGATTAGGAATATAATTTTCTAAAAGTATTGAAAAGTTTGCTGTAATAAGTTGCATATTTTGCTTCGGTACAAGGTTTCCTAGGTAAAAATAGGTAAAATGATGTATAACTTTTTCAGAAAAGAATAAACCTATGCACTACCTTCGGCAAAATTATGGGATTTTATATTTTCTACAATTATTCCAAACAAAATATGTAAAAAAATAACTTGAAACAAGTTATGATTAGAAAACTAGTTTTAAGAAGGTTGTCATGATTTAATAACTAGAACTAACTTTGGAATGGCCTAAAAAGAAAATTCCATCGAGTTTCACTTAGAATTATTTTTATAGTATTGGGCATATCTTTTCCCATAAATTTTTTAAAAGTCAGCTGCATAAAGTTGCATATTTCGCTTCGGTGTAAGGCTTCATCATAGGTAAAAAAAGGTAAAATGTTGTATAACTTTGCCAGGAAACAATAAACCTATGCACTACCTTCAACAAAGATATGGGATTTTTTATTTGCTTCAATTATTCCAAATACAGTATGCATAAAAATAACTTGAAACGAGTTATAAATAAAAAATTGATTTTAAGGGGGTTGCCACAAAAACGCTTTGTGTATCCGAAACGGTGTGACCTACACTTTTGGTATATTTGACAAAGTAAATTATTTTTAATAGTTCTAGTTGTCGAAGAAAAAAATTTTTATCTCTTCAGAAGAAATAGTTATGGTTATATTTTTTTATTTTCAAAGTAGGCCATGAGCAATTAGGGATAGAATCATATTACGCGGTATATATTTGTAAATAATTTCTTAAAAGCAACTACAAGGTGAGATGAAAAAACTGCAACCAACTTCAGACTGCTGTCATTTCTAAACCGCTCGTCCCACAGCTGTCAGATTTATTCTAGTGACAGCTCATTATATTATTTACAAGCGCACAAAAGCATTTTGGTGGGAATTTTTCAGAAAAAAAGTTATTTGTGATGGAATTCAAGTGTGATAGTGTGATTGCTTTGCATTTGGCTGGAAAACCACAAGTGGCTATCGTTAGAGCCCTCCAGCATTTAAAAGTGAATAAATCTTTTGTGTCTCGTACCATCGCTCGTTACCGTGATACTGGTAGCGTAGCCCGACGTCAAGGAAGTGGACGAAAAAAAACAGCAACATCGGCAGAAATGGTTCGAAAAGTGAAGAAGCGAATTGAACGAAATCCGCGTCGCAGTGGCCGAAAAATGGCTCGTGAGCTGAACATATCGCAATATGCCATTCGGCAAATATTGAAAAATGAGCTTGGACTAAAGCAATTGAAGTTCCAAAAAGTGCAAGATCTTACTGATGCGCAAAAAAAGTTAGACTCGAAAAAGCTAAAGAGTTGCTTCGCTTGGCCGAAAGTGGTGAACTGCCGAATTTGGTTTTCTCCGATGAGAAACCATTCGTTATCCAGCAGTTTGTAAACAAACAAAATGATCGTGTTTACTTGCCAGAGAGGTCAGCTGAAAATTTGCAACTTCGGTTGGCCACCAGAACTCAAAAGCCGGCCATGGTGATGGTGTGGGCCGCCATAACAGCCGATGGTCGCTCGCCGCTCGTATTCATCGACCGTGGGGTCAAAATAAATGCGCAAATCTATCGCGAAAATATTTTGGAGGGAGTTCTGAAGCCCTGGGCACGCAAACATTTCGGCCGCAGACCTTGGACATTCCAACAGGACTCAGCACCATCGCACTCAGCACGCGCCACCCAAGAATGGTTAAGAAATGAGGTTCCTCGCTTCATTTCCACCGCACAATGGCCACCAAAATCTCCGGATGCCAATCCGTTGGACTATTGTGCCTGGGGTATTTTGGAAAGCAAGGTTGGCACTAAAAAATACCAAAGTGTCGATCATCTCAAGCAAGCGCTTCGCCGAGAATGGGACAAAATACCGCAGAGCCACTTTCGGGCAGCGTGTGATGGTTTCATTGGCCGTTTGAAGGCCATAGTTCGTGCCAAAGGTGGCCAATTCGAACAAATCTAAACCGATTCTCAAATTTGATGTTATTTCCGACATTTTTTGCTTTCATTCAATAAAATTTAAAAAAAAAATGAAAAAATTATGGCGTTTTACTTTGTTGCAGTTTTTTCATCTCACCTTGTATATGCATTAAAAGAACGGTTTGGCAGCTACTGATTTATGTCCACGTTTTTATTGATTCGAACCACTGTGCGGCGTCCAGTTCCATCTAATGCACAAAAAGAAACAAACAATTTTCGACCGTCGACAATATCAACGTTCTCGTGATCCTGCTATGAAAAACATAGTTAAGGATTTACAAAAAGAAATTAAACATAGATTTTTTTGTCACACCAACCCAAAGCAATCCCAGTACACCTGTAACAGTCACCAACAACAGTAAAGCATCCACTTCAACGAAACCATCCAACGTATCCCCTATAGAACAAAGTGCATTAACTGCAGTGAACAACTCACCATCCAACCAACCAGCAACAGCAAACAATGTACAACAAGGCTCATCTCCAACAACTAGCAATGAAACCAACAACAATACCATCGATGTGGCAATGGATGACGAGACGAACCACGAACGAAGTGCCCCTCAATCCTCCAGGAGGGAAATGGAAGCTCCTCTCCCCCTAGAAAAAGGGTGACAACGAGATCCAACTCAAAAAAAAATTATTTAAAAAATTGGCTCAATCGGCCACGTAAAGCTTGTACGCATATAGGCCTGAAGAAAACTATCTTTTAAATAAAAAAAAATAAACATAGATTTACTCTTTTGTGAAATGAAAATTTCGCTAAAGAATTTGAACAAATTAAACCTTATTCTAAACATTTCTGGAAACTTTCTAAGGTTCTTAAGAAACTTCAGAAACCAATTCCTGCTCTCAAGGAAAGAAATCAAATACTTCTTACAAATGGTGAAAAAGCTCAAAAACTTGCTCAGCAGTTCGAGAATGTACACAATTTTAATTTGAACGTTGGGAGTCCTATTGAAAATGAAGTCTCACTGAAATATGATCATATTTCAACCCAAGTGTTATCACAAGATGACATTATTGCGACGAATTTTGATGAAATTAAATCAATTATTAGGAAACTTAAAAACATGAAGGCTCCTGGTAATGATTGAATTTTCAATATTCCTATTAAAAATCTTCCCGATGTTGCCTTGAGACTCCTGGTTAAAATTTTCAACAAGTGTTTTTCATTAACTTACTTCCCAAAAGGATAGAAAAACGCTAAATTAATTCAAATCCTCAAACCTGATAAAAACCCAGCAGAAACATCAAGTTATCGACCAATTAGCTTACTTTCTTCTATCAGTAAACTTTTTGAAAAAAATATTTTGTTGAGAATGATGTCTCATATAAATGAGAATAATTTTTTTACCAGAGCAGTTTGGATTTCGTCTTGAACATTCAACTACTCATCAACTTGTCAGAGTAACGAACATGATAAAATCAAATAAATCTTCTGGGTTATCCACTGGAGTTGCTCTTCTAGACATAGAAAAAGCATTCGACAGTGTTTGGCACAAAGGTTTAATAGCAAAAATGTCTGATTTCCAGTTCCCTATTTATTCTATTAAAATGATTCAAAATTATTTAACTGATCGTACTCAGAATTGTAAATCTGAATTGCTACCCGTACGAGCCGATGTTCCGCAGGGTTCGAGCTCCAATCTTGTATAATATTTTCACTTCTGATCTTCCAAATCTACCCGTTGGTTGTCAGAAATCGTTATTCTGTGACGACACAAGTCTGTTAGCCACAGGTAGAAATCTAAGAGTGATCTGCAGTCGCCTACAAAGAAGTTTAAATATTTTCAGTGATTATCTGTCAAAATGAAAACTTAAACCAAATGCAGCAAAAACGCAATTAATTATCTTTCCTCATAAGCCAAGAGCTTCATTTCTTAAACCAAACAATAATCACATTCTCAAATTGAATGGCTTGGAATTGACATGGTCTGATGAAGCTAAATACTTAGGTTTAACGTATGACAAAAAACTCACTTTCAAGGATCACATTGAAGGAATCCAGGCAAAGTGTAATAAATATATTAAATGTTTATATCCTCTTATAAACAGAAATTCTAAGCTCTCTCTATGAAACAAATTGTTAACTTATGAACAAATTTTCAGACCAGCCATGCTTTATGCAGTACCAATTTGGTCAAGTTGTTGTTCCACCAGGAAGGAAACGCTTCAAAGGATTCAAAATAAAATTCTGAAAATGATTTTGAAGCGTCCTTCCTGGTTTAGTACAAATGAGTTACACAGACTCACAAATATAGAATCATTAGATGTAATGTCACATAATATTTTAATTAAATTCTGACAAAAATCGATGCAAAAAGCAATGTTTTGGCATTACATTCCTTTTGTGGAAATTGGCCGATCCTTAGTGTACAGAATCATTGCGTGGCTGGTTCTATGGATCCTACTGACACTAAGAATCCTTCCAGGTCGGGGCTCAAACATGCGACAACTGGCTTGCAAGACCAGCACCCTATGCATTGAACCGCCAACCCGGGCAAATCTTCAATTGAATTGATTTGCTCTCTGTATTAGTTAGTAAGTTAGTATATAAGTTAATTTTTCCTACAATACAAAGTAAGTTTACAATTTTCCCTACACCAAAATCACAGAATTGCTGAAGCAAATGATGTTCTAATGGTAATAACCAAATCATTTATATAATAGGGCTGAAAAGTAAAAGTCACCACTTGTGGCTGAACACCCAATTTAAATCTTAATAATTTAATTTTAACTCATATTCCAACAAATAGTTATTTAAAAAAAAACAATTTTCGACCATTGTTTTCGTTTCAAGCTCGTCAAGTTGAACATCGGGACTTATATGTGCCGGACTACCTAAAACCCGTCGTCCGATTATGAAAAAGGAAGGCAAGCGTCATGAATTTTTCTCATTGAATCCAAAAGTTGGAAAACTTACGCTTTAATTTATTTGTAGTTATCTCTTTCTCTCTGATGAAAATTTAAACATAAATTGCTGATCACATTTCTGATGGCAGGTAGAAAGTATTAAGTTGATACGTTAAGAGATATGAACGATTAATGTCTACACATTCTTCCACAGGGCGCAAATCGTGATCGGGTGCGGTACTTGGACTCTGATAAAACTCAATATCTTATTTTCCATATTAATTTGTTGTCATTCCTATGCGAAACTGAGCGACTGAAACTTGCTCGCTCGAATCTGGAATTTGAAAAAAATCGGGCAATTTTTCTTTTTTTTTCCTGTTCCTACATGTGGAAAACATTTTTTTAAGGTCTATTAGATACTGACAACTGCATTCAAAATGTATAAAATCGTTAATCCTTATGTATACACGAAAAAACGCATAATACTACCGTTTATTATCGAATAATGTATACTGAGGACCAAATTACCAATACCATACATAAATGCAAAAAGGGTAAATTGAACTGTAAATGTTCACATTAATCCAGAGCTTATATATTGGAATGTCAAAGCGTGGACTGCACAATATTTTTGCTCCATTTTAATTGTGCTCTTGATTCTAACCCAAAACCATTCCAACATTAGGATTTTTTTGTCTCCTGGGAGAAGAGTTTCTTTTTATGTGCGCTCCACTCCAAACACCCACCAAAAAAACCCACCCACCCCCTCCCCCACTCCCCCACCAACCACTTTCCAAACAGAACTTCTCTCTGTATGTATACAATTTTCAAACGCGGAGGTATAATGTATGTACGACAAATATACTTTCATGTGGTAGGCGAAAAAATTCTGCATAAAACTACCCTCCAAAATGTAATAAAATAAACATAAAAAATCTAACTACCTTCATAAAAAGTAAAGAGCTATTCGTGTACAGTGTAATAATGTATTACAAAGCGTTGAAGAGGAGGACTGGCGGAAATGAAAAATTTCATATAATATATAAATAATATTATAAGACAGTAAAAAAATGACGAAAAATACATGATGCGAGAAAACGAAAAATAGGTTTTGCGCATCACAAAAATGTTTATCACATATGTACTTTATTTTGCAAATTATTTCAAAAAACTAGCGAAGGTGGGAATGGGTTTCAAATTCATGTAAAATTTATTAGCGATCTTAAAAGTAATGTCGTGACGAATCGATCACGATTCTTCGATATTTTTTTATGATAGATTCTTCTTTTTCTCGTACTTTTATAGATTCAATGAAGTCGTGTGTGTAATATAATTTGTATAAATATCAAAACAGTACAGTACATAAATTAAGGTGCCTTACATACATATTCAAATAAATATATCAACACCGCATAAACCGGAGGGACTCTGGAAAAATTTTAATATGAAATATAAATAAAAAGGCATTGAAAGTGGGGTAGTTTGGGTGGGAAATGTTCGTATGTACGTTCGCTGGTACACACTTTTTTATTATTTAAAATTAAAAATCTATCTCCATACAAACACGACATGAGTATGCGCCCTTCTCATATGTGGCAGTATCGTTAACATTATTGTCGTGTTTTATTTTACTCACTTTTTTCAATTCGAAAACGCATTAAGATTCGATATAATTGTTACAGAAATTCAGTGTTCTTCGAACGGAGTTTTACAGGCACCAAACGCATGGCAAAACGCATTATTACATGCTAAGCTGCCAATGATGACATATCTCTTCATACGGCTGTACGTATCATTCATATACCACGTACAACTTTTTTTCATTTATGTTGACCACTAACATTACATAGACAATATCAATTCCATTCCCTCACCTCCAGAATTAATATGTAGACTTTTTAGATTATTGCCATTTTCATTTAGGATCAGACCGTGAGATTTTTCAACATTTGAAATTCACCTTTCGACTAAACACAAAGAGAGAAATAAAACTGATATTTGTCCATAGGAATTAAACGTTCGAATGGTATTATTCAAATTTTTACTAGTTTGCATAATAGTAGCATTAGAACGTAATATTGTTATCAAAATAATCAAACCAAAAATTTAATGCCTCTTATGATGTAATGATGCCTTTCTCATATCGCTCATATTCTCTTATATAATACTGTGGTATTCTTCAAAATAATTTTCTTTGATTTTTGAAAAAAAAAAAACAAAAACGTTTATTTGTGCATGAACTAATATAACTCACAAAATGAAACAGTTCTTATTTCTGAGAAAACAATGTGTGTTACACTATTGCAGGTACTTCCGGAACTGGAATCAAGGAACCGCACGGAAAACCCTCCAATCAAAAATTACGATCTTGCAATTTTTGATTTTTGCAGTTGTTGTTTCAACTAATAATCAGTTGATTCAACCAATTTGCTATTTGATTTGCACATATTGAGGTAGTTGAGAAATATGTTGTTTTTAATGCTGTCTAATGTCAAAAACAGCACAAAGCAAAACAAAAATCGCAATAAAAAATCAACCATTACTTTAGTTGAAATTCAAAAGCGTTTCTTAAACATTTTCATGTAAACTAGCTTAATATACGTTTGTAGAACTCGTGAAGAGTAACGTTTGAATGATAGTAAATTAATGTTTATCATAACACTAGTTCTCAGAATATTAATGTGATTATAAATTATCTACATCTTTACTGCTCTGGTGTTACAAGAAGAAACGATTGATATAAAGTAGTGTCGTTAGAGATATTGCAATTAACAAAACGTGTTTAACCAAAACTAGAACCCAGTGAATTGAATGCGTTTGAATTTTGGTCTTAAAATCAACTTGATTCTCCATCGTGAAATGCATGTTAATGAATGAGCATCATGTTATTATCTTCAAGTCATGTACAAAAATTGTATGAACAATGTGATTAAATTGAAAATGTTTAAAATTCATTCATATAATCTGTTGAAACTGTAAGTTGCAATGGCTCAAAAAATAAAAATCAGTGCATTCGGTTCGACTATTTGTTCGTAGATAATATAGTGGTCACCATTAGAAAGTTTCGTTGAGACCAGCACTACTAAAAAATTATTTATATTAGATATTACATATTTTTTTATATATCTTAACATACCGAATTTAAATTTCATTTAATATAAAGCAAGGGCTGAGAAAGGTTTTATCATACCGATAGATGGAAGGTAATGTCTTAACATACCGAATTTTCATTTAAAAAATCAGCACGTATATCAATAAGGAATATTTTATTGTCATTCAAAATCAATAATTTTGCTTAAGTTGAAATAACTAATCGTAATATCTAAAACAACTAAAACCGATTTGTTTTTCAACTCACATAACTGTTAAATCAAAAACATTTTCGGTTATTGAAATTGAAAGGTGTGTGTCTTGACTAACTGACAGCATCTTTTTTCAACCAAAAATTTTGTTATTTCAACCATCGTTTCTGTTGATCGAAAAACAAAAATGACAGTTTAGGAAAAACAACAATGGATTAGTTGTACAAAATTCTAACCAATCAAATTCAGAAAAACAACTAATATTTTGGTTGTTTCACGATCGCGAGGGGTTCCGTGCGGTATAATCGAAATCGGTTCGTACGGCCATCAACAACTTATACGACCTACAAACTCAATTAACTTTTATTCAAATTGGGACAATTTTATACAATTTTGGCACCGCACTTTGTTTGGCAACTAGCAACTAGTCTACTAGCAACGATTACCGATTTTAATAGTTTTGTGAACTGTTGAGAGTTTTTTTTTTACGTATTTTGCTTTGGCACTTTAAGAGACGGTATAACATTTTTAACACTCTGCACCCTGTAATTCCGAAACTGGAGGTCGGATCCGGATGAAATTCAAGAATTTCGTACGAAACCTTTCATTTGCAACCAAGTTTGTGTAAACCGGTTAGGCCGTCTCTAAAGGGTCGTCAAATGGGGAGATAACTAAGTCCTCACAAGTTCCTATCTCATGCCTCCCCGTGTGTCTATAATGACATTTGGTCAATAGAACGGCGTCGACTGGGTACTTCTGCGTTAGTAGCAAAATGAGAGGGTGCGAAATGACTTATAAGTTAAAGCCAATGTGCAATGTCTATCATAGTATATTACAATATACAATTCTGTTGTTTATTACATCATGTATTATTATTATTATTATTATTATTATTATTATTATTAATATTTATATTATTATTATTATTTTTATTAATATTATTATAATTATTATTTTTATTATTATTATTATTATTATTATTATTATTATTATTATTATTATTATTATTATTATTATTATTATTATTATTTTTATTATTATTATTATTATTGTCACCTAATATGAGAATCATCAAGTCGGTGGAGGTGGAGCGAAAAAATTTAGAAAATGGTGTAGCGGTTTCCACATAAAAACTGCCCCAAACAGAACAAAAATTGATATACGCTGTTTGAAAGGGTTTATATTGGAGATGATTTTCCCAAAATTTTAACCCTTTAACTGCCATATTGGTTGAGTAAGGGTGTTTCTTCTAATTTTCATTTTATTTAAATTTTTCAAAAACCTCTTTAGCAGAAAAATTGAAAAAATCGGGAATATTTCAGGAATTATGTATGATGTGGGGAATACATTAGTGAACATGTGTGCCAGCGGACGGTTGTAATTCGTTTCTAACTTCAACATCTTGCGGGTTAGTCTGGAGGGACAAATACTACACACCAGATAGAAATCATGTCGAAGCGATAGCAGCAAGTCCCGAAACCCCAAAAAGAACGTATTAATTCGCATGGTCGATTTTGTATACAAACAACATGTTCTTTTAAACTTAATATTTTCAGTCCTCCTGAAGAGGACATAAGCCGTTTCGTAAAATCATATTGTTTTATAGCTTTAATCGAAATATGTATTAACTAAGAATGAATAAGAAACTGAGCTATGTAGAAAAATTTAATTTTAAACGCATTCGCAAATATAGTTCATCGAGTTTACTTGCACTTAGTGGTCTTTTTCTGGTGTTTCGTGGAGTACTTTTCTCAAGTATCAGCTCAAGCCCGTTTATTATGTATCTAGAAGTCGTCTCCATACAGCTCAAACTATGACCACTCTTTGCCTCCATTTGGTCGATCCATCTTGCTCGCCATGCTTCTCTTTTTCTTGAGGCTTCCGAATCACATTCAAGAACCATTTTCAAATTAGAGATGAGCAATCGGTTCGCGAACGGTTCAAATGAGTGATCAATAGTTCTTTGTTGAATAACAGTATTTCTCTAATAAAGGTGAGACATTACGAAACTTCATTCGAGTGACCTTTTTGTTTATTTTTTTTTTTTTTGCTCGCTAGACCTAAGCTATCGTGTAATCTTTGCAGAAACATACAAAGAACGTACGAAAGAACTAGTTCTTTTGATTTAACTTACTAGTTCTGAACGGTTCTTTCAAAATGAACGGTTTTGCCCATCACTATTTCAAATGTTTGCCGTCTGTTATCCTGCCGTTTGACTTTAGCTGTCTCGATGAGTAGTTTCAGGCAACTTGGCTATTCATATCATGTGATACAGAATGTCGACGAACATTTCACCTTAAAACTGATAGTTTTTTAGATTTCGCTTGGTTACGAATTTTCCTTGATTTTGCGCTTGGTATCTAGGAATATTTTTTCTGCAAAAGAACTATAATTTAATTGTCCTTCAAAACCTTATATAATTTAATTGTCTTAACAAACTTATAAAACCGATGCACTGAAGAAGGATGTAAATAACATTCCGAAATACGCGTATCTGTATTGTAACGTTTGTAAGGCTGCATTAAAGTGTAGTGACTTTGTGAAAGTGTAATAACGTGACAGTGCAATAGTGGAATTAAATGGTACATAAACAGTGCAACTATTAAATATAGTTATTATTTGATTTGAATACAGTAAATGTAAAATAAATGTAAAATGACTTATCAGTTTATGAATAAAAACTTTAAACCGTATATTAAAACCTAAATATTTGTCAGTTCATTAGTTCTGATCCTTATGAAAATTCTTTCTTAAGCCCTGAACTCAAGTTGTAGATGAAAACGCATGGTATTTAGTTCTAAGGACATGTGATATATAATTTTAGAACTAAATACCATGCGTCTCCATCGGATGATGACAATTTGATGGAGACGCATGCTTTTCCGAATGTTTTATTTTTTTAAAGTCTGATATTATACCCGTCCTGAAATCTGAAAAAAATACAGCGTAATGTACTCATAAATGATTTATTTTTGATGTAAAATCTAGAGTTGTACCAAAATTGTGAGTGCAATTAAAAAAAATTCGAAAATTTTGAACTTTTTTTTTACATGAAATACATTTTGAAAAATTCTGAAAAAAATCAGAAAGGTTTCCCGTAATTCCTAAAATATTCCTGATTTTTTTCAATTTTTTTGCTGAAGAGGGTTTTGAAAAATTTAAATAAAATTTGAATTAGAAGAACCACCCTAACTCTACCAATATGGCAGTTAAAGGGTTAAAATTTTGGGAAAATCATCTCCAATATAAGTCCTTTCATACAGCGTATATCAATTTTTGTTCTGTTTGGGGGCAGTTTTTAAATGAAAACCCGGCTACACCCTTTCTCGCACGATTCATGCATTGAGAGGCAGCGAGTTCTTGTAGCATCATATACCAGATAGAAAATGTAGGAAAATGAATGTTAAACCTGACTTTTTGGATGAAATATCAGTTCTGATCAATTTTTCACCAACGTTTGATGTAAAATTACTTACATTATATGAATGCAGATTTTTATTCTCCAATAATAAAGTAACACAGCTTTAGTGCATTTATATTAGATTGCGCTACACAAAGTAAACAAAACTAAATGTTTTCTGTTAAAAAGCAGTTTTCCGGAAAAATAAATAGTTTTACGAAAACCTACCATACCCGTTGTCTTTTGCGTGTTAAATTAAAGATTCCTGTTTTGCGGGATAGCTAAAAGAAGGTACGTAAATCTTTATTTCGCAATAATTTCTGCAAGAGAAATTCCATATCACAAAACGACCGAAATTAGCTCTGCGCCTAATTCGGATTACTGTTTTTGAATTAGTTGATTTTAACAACAAAATTTCCAAAAAAACTATAAAATTAGTTAAAATTGAGAATTTACTTTGCTGAAAAAACTCTTATTTTTAGAGAATGTGTTTAGTTAGCGAATATCCTGGACACAAACCAGAAATATTTCAATCCAACACGAAATTCTCATTGACAACTAATTTTGTTATTGAAATCAGAAAATTTGTTTCTATTTATCTATCACCATCATTACTGAAGGACAGCACAAAGAAAACAAAAATGAAATTGGTTTTATTAACAAGTTTATTAGCCAAAAACTCATGAGACGTGTCAAAGCAAAACAATCCATTAAAAAGCTAAAAAGAACAGTCTTGTTGAAACTGCTTGCAAATTGTTTAGATGTTTTTCGCATGTGTTACGATATATCCATATATAAATTTCTAAATCTATATGTAAAAATGACGTAAACTCTTAGAAAAAAAGTCTTTATTTAGAATTTGTGCGCATTTGAAGCGATTGTGCGTAATAATGTTTTCACGCGGAACAGTGAAGTGAGTCTGGAATGTTGCACTCTAATTGTATATGTATTCGGTTTATGTTTTCCGAGTGCTCAAAGTTTTCAGTGAGAGAGTCGATTTCGCGAAGTCTTATGAAAAAACAGCGATTTAGAAGAAAAATTTTCTAAAAGAAGTTGAAGTTTTATTTATGTCTTTTTCTCCAATACAACATCGTAAAACTCGGCTGAAATTTTTTTCGATAGTAGAGTGCCATCTAGTGGCTAGTAGTCATTACGGTGTTAGCGTTTTTTTGGTGAGAGAGCGCCATATAGCTTCAAATCGCAGAAATCAATTCAACCATTTCTGTTGGTTGAAAACAACGTTTTATTTCTCTAATTCAACTAAAAAATTATTTGAATGGAAATGAAGTGTGCCTTAGCTAAGAAATGACAGCACGTTTAATTAGTGAATTCAACTAAAAAAAATAGCCATTTCAACAAATATTTTATTATTATTTAATGAATTAAAAATTCTAAATTAGCAAAAGTAAGATTTTTTTAGTTGTCTCACAAACTAACTAACTAAAATCTGAAAATCAACTAATTTTTCGCCAAAAAGCTGAATTCGGTCTTTCCGTGTAGAAGTGTGTGCGTAGCTGATCAGACGTGTTAGTAGAAGTAAACTGAAAATGAAATAATTTTTCTCGAGCAAATTTCAGGAGAACGGAAGAGTTTTAGACTACGATATTCGCTTTTCTTGAATTTAAATTTTAAGCTGAATGAGCTGAATTGTTTATTTTTCAATCAAATGGAAGATCTATTGATTAAAATCAGGAAAAGAAGACCAGGAAATTATTTTACGAACACATTGTTGACATTACTCATACGCTTGCAAAGTGTTTTGCCCCTTAAACGCAATGTTAAGGTGAAATGTAGTCTGAAAAAAGGCGCGCGAAATTTTAACCGCTTGAGTTGACCGAATCGTCGCACAAAGCATAACAAGAAAAACCTACACATAGGAACCAGCAATATTTTCAGTCATTGAGCGCAGTGGGCTTATCACTCGTTTTGTTGGCTTGTAAAAATGACTCGTAATGGATTTTTGAATGTATCACACTTTGAATATATCCTAATTCATTCGTTATTGTTAGTGATTACTATTACACTAGAATCAGGAATCAGAACAAATTGGCTCAAATGGCACGTTCCCCTTGATATTTGGAGATTTGTGCCTTATACGCCGTTGAGAGGAAAGTTGTGTAAAAGTATTCACTTGACGCGCATGATAGAGCGCGGTCGAATTTCTTTATCGAATAAAACACTGTTAAAATAAATTACTGGACTGCAATTACTGCCAATATATTCAATTCTAATTGACTTTCATTGTCATATTCGAATAAGTAGAAAGTGGTTATATTGTTATTCTTCTTCGTGTCACTAGCTATGTAATCGTAATCGAAATAATTTTCGCTTACGATGAAATGCCACCGTACCCACCGTGCTTTTCTCACACCATGTCAATACGAAACAGCAGCGCGCAAGCAATAAAAAAAATGCGGAAAAGTTTATGTAAACTTTTTCAAATTTCGGTTGTTTTAACTAAAGTTATATAATTTTTAATTGCATTTTCAGATTCTTTGTGAAATTCTGCTACAAACACTACTTTTCAGTTCTAAAACCATCTCCGTGGAACGGAATAGTAACCGTTTATACATTTAAAAAACCAATTACGGCTCGGCGAAGCAAAATTTCAAAATTCTAAGAATACTTAGTTGTGATAAATTTAATTGCGAAAACTTAAGTGTTTTTAGTTTTTAGAAAATCGGTCTAGTTTTTGAATAATTGATCGAAAACGCGAAAAGCGCATTCCACTACATTTCACCTTAAGGTTACAATACGACATTTATATCGTATTAGTGCCAGTTCAGTGCAATCACTCAATGCTTATAGTTACTTGGGTCGGCCGTTGCCGTGCTCTATTTCCCCCTCAATCTGCAACTCCTTAGATATTGCAATGCGTTTTGGTGAATCTCTGATAAAATTTATTAATTCCTTTATCGTTCCCATTAATTTTCTTGCCAATAAAACCCTTTCAATTGAATCTCGAACAAAGTTATTTCATTATATGTATGTATTAAATCCGTATTCTATACGAAATCTGTATGTGCGAAAACAAATTTGTACATTACGATTATATCTGAGTAAATGGTAGTTCTGATGACAAATAAAAAAAAACTCAGTCTGGAATATGGACTGGGTGTTTTTGACGGGGAAATTGTGTTATTGGCGCCATCATGACACATGTGACAGTAGTCTGAAAGGTGTATTCGAAATAACCGTTCAAGTGATTCAATAGCTTAATTTGAGTGTTATGTCTATTTGTCTGTCTATGAACTTATGAACCATGCAAAAATCAGCATTAAGGCTGTAAACCATTTCGCGAATGATTTTAACTTTTGGTTAAAATTTGACATGTCGATAGTAATTTTTCATCGAGTAGTTAAATCCAACTAGATCCTAGCTTAGGTTATGTAAACCGTTCTAATATAGATACGGTTAGAGATACAGATCTAATATTTTCAATAAAGTTTCCTAAAGTTTATTTATATATTTATTTTGTCAAGCAAATGCAGGCTACATAATTTACAATGTTTACTTATATTACGCATTATTTCTACGATAAAGTTGTTTTTTAATATGATTTTTTGACATAGTGTGATTAAGATGATTACAAAATTGATTATAGTAAAGCATTAGTCGATTGACTGGACTATGTTTTGTATAATTTGTTCTATTGTGTCTTTTTTAAAATAATTTCCTATGAATACGGATTGACGGCCAGGAACATAAAAATTTAATTGCGCGTTGGGAGCTGTCCATAAAAGACGTCACGCCGCAAGGGGGAGGGGGATGTTTCAGAATACGTGACCTTTTGAGACAGGGGGGAGGGGGTAGGGTTGTTGGAATGTAACGTCCAATGTTTTCAATGAGCGCATTTCTGAAATACCTATTACTACTTTGCCCTATTTCCTGAAACAAATCTCCACAATAAACGTTTGCATTCTATAGAAAAAAGTGTATTTGTTGATGTAAAAGCTTCTTCTTGTAATTTCCGGAATGAATGATGCAGGAAATCATATTTGTTGTGATCAGCAAAAGTGCACGGAGGGGCAAGTAAATTAGCGAAATTAATAAAAAAGGAAATTAGCGAAATTAATTAATATGAGTAAAAAAAGATGCCTTCAAACGGTTTAACTTAAGTTATGCACTGACAATTTTAGTCAATGTATATGAGTTTGGGTGCACCAATCGCTTGGAATTAAGGATTTTTTAATTTTCGGAAATCTAATGATAGGTAGTAAGCAGATGTGGATTATGAACCACACAAAGAATGAAAGAATTTCAAAAAGTTTGTTTGGTCGGTCACATCGAAATTTCATGCTTCTTGGTGTATTTAAAATTCATTCAGGTGGAGTAATATTAATACAACCAGCAAATAACATTAGAATATATGCTGTGATTATCAATAATTATAACGATAAGTAACACATGTTCAATAATAAAGATCATGTCATGTCTTATCTTAATCATATATGGTTTTCCTCCACCAAGATCAAAGATGATCGAATCATCCAATGATTGAACTTACATGAATCAAGAATCATTTTAGCTCAAAATCACTACCGATTTTGTGTGACGGAAGATCAGTACCGATTTTGATCGATGTGATTTAAAGATCATTGGTCAACTGATCTTCAAAAGATCAGATCAAAAGCGATCTTTATTGGGAAAGATCACAAGCGAATTTCTTCGGCAGTGATCTCGATTTGATGAGGTTTTGATCTTTATTTTCTCGCCCTGTATGCTACACTAAGGAAATATTATTCCTTAGCTAAAGAAATAATATATCTGTAGGAGGATTAAAACAGATGATTTAAATGTTTCATCAATTCCAATCAAATAAAGGTTGTTAAATTTTATAATTAATATTAATAAATAATTTCGATGGCTTTGTAGTTTTAGTGATATTTTTTAATCTAATGGCAGCATGTAATAAATCGAATTTCCCCTCATATTAGTATGGTTCGTCATACATATTAAGTATGTATTGAAATGAATTTTATATATTTTGAATTCGTTACATGTGACATAGGGGAGATGGGGGGTCTTTGCTGCTGTGACAATTTGTGACAAAAGGAGGGTGGGGAGTCAAAAATTGCCAAAAAAGCGTGACGTCGTTTATGGACAGCCCCTTGAGAAATAATGTCGTTAATAAAATAAAGCATTGAAGGATTACGACGTTCTTCAAGTGATTTTTTATATTGATAATTATGCAGCGTGCTTCATACGATGGCAGAGGAAATGCTGTCCAGTTTAATTTACGAAGTGCATATGAAAGAAATTGTTTATGGATCGATTCTATTCATTCTTTGTGAATAATATTATATAGTTTCCATACTTTCCACACTGCCATATTCCGAAATAGCCCTGACATATGTACTATATAATGATTAAATTGTATCTGGGTACCGGAAGTTTTTACTGAAACGTTTAATAGATCCAAGCATACTACTTGCTTCATTGATTATGGTATTGTAGTGTTCCACAAAAGTGAGATTGGAGTCTAAGATTACACCTATTTTTCATTTTTCCTACTGAATGTTATTGAGTTACATTTCTTTACATTGAGCTTGAGTAGACTTTTGCTGCATTAAACGTGGAAAAGGTTGATTTCATTCTGGTATATTGTGGCGTCATTGATGTTTCTAATTTCTTTGAAGAGTCTGATGTCGTCAGCATAAAGAAGCACTTTTAGATATTTGAGTGTGAAAGAAATGTCGTTTACATGCAGTATGAAAAGAAGACATCCTAAATGAGAGCCCTGAGGTACGCCAGATGCTACATTAATTGGTTCAGACAGAATGTTATGAAGGCGAACTATTTGAACACGTTTGGTTAAATATGATTCGAGCCATTGCACAGTGGTTCAAAAAACGCAATTTCACGCTCTTAATTGATAACTCATAGGATCGTGGTTTTTGAGGTACAGTATTTTCAGCAAAGTTGCTCAGAATAATAGACGCCATCTTTTGAAAAATTTTATTTATGTGATTAGTCCCCCTAAAAGTGAGATAAAAATTATATTTTAGCTCAGAGCCAACATAGGGGCTAAGCTACTTCGACAAAATTGTGCAGAAAGTTATTTCAAACAAGTTTGCTGAAGGTACTATTCCCATAACTTGAGTGTAATTCATGATATAATGTATTTTCTGAAAAGGGTGTCAAAAAACCAGTTTTTGTAAGAAAACATATATATTTTCAATTTATATGAGTTTTTCATGTTATACAAAGTTTTTCATCTTTAAAAACTACACAACTTTCTCAAACATACTAAGCTGCTATCATTTCAGTTTAATGAAATAGAGCAATTTTTAATGTTTTTTCACTAAAGTTCTAATTTGTCTATTATCAAATGGCGCAGGAAGGTGCAGATGAGATTACTTACATATTAAACTACTTCAAAAGAGCTTTCATACCGTGGTCGAATTACTCGTCTGCGATCGTCTGCAGACGGGATATGTTCTTTTCAAATATCCTTGTCCTTAACATTTGCAATGATTAGGTTCATTGTATATCAGATCAGATTTCAGTATATATTCGTTACCATGGAAACTTTCACAATAAAAGGTTTTTATGGACATCGAAGTCTACAAATAGAAAAGTTTAGTAATAATTACAGACGTTTTTTTGAAAGTAACTGTCCGACGTTTTTTGAAAGTGAGATAAGAAGCCACGACTTTGAAAAAAGGCAATCATCATGTCGAATTACGTTATGTAATTTTTTGGTAGATTTATAGAAAAACACTGCGGATAAATATCCTCTAGTCATCAATTAAAGTAGATATCGATAAACGCTTGCTATATTGTACTGTTCATAATGATTAAGAAGTTTCTTTTATACAGATGTCGGGAGTATTATACACGCGAACAATCCAGATAACTTACGAATCGGGATCCTATGAATTGGTTATTAGTGTCATCAGATCCTTTGGTTAGAAATATTTGTGAATGGCCAAAACAGTCCAAGAAGAATCTGTCGGACGATGCTAAGAGTCTTTTAGCAGATTAAGAACATTGTCAGCTATCATAAAATAAATACAAATAACTAAAAAATGAGTTTTGATCATACTTTTCTCTACCAGAAGATGACATAGCTTAATCCGATTTGATGAAAGCTTTTTTAAAAAACGTGACAAAACAGTTACTAAACTATTCAATTTATAGAGTTCAATGTGCAAAAAAAATCATATTTTGTGGCAAGTACCATAGTAATGAATATATACTGAAATCTGGTCTGAAATACAAGGAACCTAATCATTACAAATGTCAAAGACAAGGATATTTGAAAATAACATATCTCGCCTGCAGACGATCGCAGACGAGTAACTCAACCACGGTATGAAAGCTCTTTTGAAGTAGTTTAATATGTAAGTAATCTCATCTGCACCTTCCTGTGCCTTTTGATAATAGACAAGTTAGAACTTTATTAAAAAACATCAAAAATTGCTCTATTTCATTAAACAGAAATGATAGGAGCATAGTATGTTTGAGAAAGTTGTGTAGTTTTTAAAGATGGAAAACTTAGTATAACATGAAAAACTCAAATAAATTGAAAATATATATGTTTTCTTACAAAAACTGGGTTTTTGACACCCTTTTCAGAAAATACATTATGTCATGAATTACACTCAAGTTATGGGAATAGTACCTTCAGCAAACTTGTTTGAAATAACTTTCTGCGTAACTTTGTCGAAGTAGCTTAGCCCCTATGTTGGCTCTGAGCTAAAATATAAATTTTATCTCACTTTTAGGGGGATTAATAACATAAATAAAATTTTTCAAAAGATGGCGTCTATTATTCTGAGCAACTTTGCTGAAAATACTGTACCTCAAAAACCACGATCCTATGAGTTATCAATTAAGAGCGTGAAATTGCGCTTTTGAACCACTGTGCATTGTAGTAGATTGTGTTCTGTGCCATACTTCTGCAGTTTTATAATCGTAATGGTATGGCAATACGATCGAAAGCTTTACTAAAGTTGGTGTATAGAGTTTCTACGTGGATGCCGGAATCCATGGCATTCAGAGTGAAAGTGTTAAATTCTAGAATATCTGTTGTTGTCGAACGACCTTTAAAAAATCCATGCTGTTTATTTGTTGGAAAAGTTTTTGGTTCACAATTTTTTCAAATAATTCAGGAATGCTTGAAATAATGGTTATTCCATTGTAGTTTCGGATATCAAATTTCGAACCTGACTAGAATATTGGTACAAGAAAATATGATTGTCATGTTTTAGGAAAAACACATTTTTAGTGATAAATTAAAAAGTTGTAGAAGTGGTTGTGAAAGTTCTTCTACACGATTTTTTAGAAAGATAAGTGCGGCCAAGATGTCATTTTCTGACAGACAGATTACAGAGATGTGATTTGAAAATTCAGGTATGAACGAAAAGTATTCACAGTCACGGTCAGATTCAGAATGAGATGCATATACTTTATGAAGATAATTTGCAAATTAGCTGCAGATTTCGATGTTGTTTTTTCCTACTTACCCACCGAGATGCGTTTGAGATGGAAGATTGTTGCTTTTCAGTTTCGTGTCAGCGTAGTTGATCAAGTTTTTAGGACATGATTTTATTTCATTTTAATTTCATTTTCATGTTGCAGTTATATTGTTCCTGTGTGTTGTGGAAATTTTAAGTTGTCTGCAAAGATCTAAGTAATTCTGAAGGATTGCCTCACTTTTCTCTTGTTTACAAATTTTTTGTGCTTTCTGTTTTCTATTTTTCAGGTGTTTGAGCTGCGGATTGAACCACACAGGTAATTTACAGTAAAGATTTTTTCTTCTTGTTTTCCTTGACAGAGTTTCAGATAGTACATTATTTATTGTCTACTTCTCCAACGGCATTTCCTTCTACATTCAATACACTGAACAGAACATACCTTATGATCAAAAAAGAACCGGAATTTTATTAAAAAACCTATTTTAATACACCTAGTGGTGTAATGATGCCTTTCTCATATTACTCATTACATCATAAATATAACCGTGAAATTCGAAAAAAACAACTGTTTATTGAATAGAAATAGGAAAATTTGTTCGGACCTAATCTCACAAACTCTATAAATCCTGTTTAACCTGTTGTAGTTCCGGAACCGAAAGTAGTATCCACAACAAATTAAGGAATTCCGCATGAAACTGTAAGATTTTTTTTTGAACCTATAAGTTTGTGAAAATCGATTTGGCCATCTCCAAGAAAACTGAGTGAGATCCTTTTGCAGTTTTTAATCACTATTTCCAATTCTTCCGAAACCGGATTCAGATAAACGGAATAGCCGAAGTTGGTTCGCTTGCTACCAACAAATATGACCTACAAATTGGAACAGTTTCGAACGTAGTTAAACCTATACTTACTATCTTATGCTATATTTCTATTAAACCAATTAAACGAAATCTAACAAACGAAACGAACCTGCGATTCTGTTACTTCTGCATATGTAAGTCAAGCTAAACAGCATGAATCAGTAGCATAAAACATGTAGTAGGATTATTATTTTTATTAATATTATTATTATTATTATTATTATTATTATTATTATTTTTATTATTATTATTATTACTATTATTATTATTATTACTATTATTATTATTATTACTATTATTATTATTATTATTATTATTATTACTATTATTATTATTGACATCACTACACAACGCGTACGAAATAGAACAAAGCACGCCTTGTTCGTTTTGTGTTTTCTTCTTCTTTCGGTGTTGTACATATTGTCACTCTATATGGCGATTTGAAAACTTTGACACTCATGGCCCTGTAACTGCGGAACCGGAAGTCGGGTCCAGATAAAATTTCTTAATAGCTTTAAAGACTGTATGAACTTCAATTCAAATCAAGATTTGTGAAAATCGGTTCAAACATCGCGAAGAAATCGAAGTGAATTTAGTTTTAGGAATTTTTCTTCTCCACTTTCGGTGCTCTCGGAACAGGAAAAGAGGGAACCAGTAGACGAATTAAGTTGTCATGCCCACAAACTGTCAAGCTCTGCAACCTAGAAGAATTTATCAGGCAGTTTTATGGGATTTGTACCGTTTTTAACCGTCGTTTGTGGAAAAATACTAATAAAATTGGTAATTTTCCACTTATCACGCTTTAGTTCAGGAACCGAAAATAGGATCCAGATAAAATGTTAGACAAATTTATAATATATTTTAAGACCTTTCATTTCAATCTTAGTTTGCGAAAGTCGGTTGAGTTGTTCCAGAGATAATTGACTGTAAACTTTTTCTCAAATTTTCACATATTACCATATAACTCCGAAACCGGAAGTCACATTCAAATGAAATTCAATAGCAAGCTATGGGACCAGAATACCTTTCATTTGAATCTTGATTTGTGAAAATCGGTTCAGCCATCCCTGAAAAAAGTAAGTGCATATTTTTTCAATTTTTTTGTACATATCATCCTATATCTCCGGAACCGGAAGTCGGATCGGAATGAAATTCAATAGCAGGCTATGGGACCATAAGACCTTTCATTTGAATCTTTGTATGTGAAAATCGGTTCACCCATCTCTGAGAAAAGTGAGTGCATATTTTTGTTATATACACACACACACAGACATTTGCTCAGTTCGTCAAGCTGAGTCGAATGGTATATGACATTCGGCTATCCGGTATCGGTTAAAAAGTCGATTTTCACAGTGATTGCATAGCCTTTCTATATGAGAAAGGCAAAAGGCAAAATTTCAATTTTTAATAAATTTCTTTATTATCGCCTTCAAAGTACTCTCCTCCTGCGGCAATACATGCATGCCAACGCTTGATCGTTTTTTCCATTCAAGATTTATAGGCCGCCGAAGGTATGGCCTTTAGTTCACGTAGCTAATTCTCTTTTATGGTCTCTATGGTCTCAAAACGCGTTCCCGCAATGGCAATTTGAGTCTGGGGAAGAGGAAAAAGTCACACGGGGCATATCTGGCGAATACGGTGCTTGGTTGATGATATTGGTTGAGTTTTTGGGCAAAAACTGCGACACAACCAACGCTGTTTTTGAATGAAATTCTGTTTTTTTGGCACCAGCCGAGAAGCGACGCGTTTCAAACCCAAAACATCAGTTAAAATGTGTGCGGCTGATCGATTTTGCAACACGATTTGCTTCGCCGATTCAATGTTTTCTTCAGTAACAGATGTTGTTGGGCGGCCAGGGATCGCATCATTATCCAAGCTTGTACGACCACCTTTGAAGCGTTTATACCACTCGTATGCCTGTGTTTTTCCTAGGCACGATTCACCTAAGGCCTTTTCCAACATTTTCAATGTTTCGGAACACTTAAATCCATTTGCAACATAAAATTTGATGCACGCACGTAGTTCTAAATTTTCATCCATTATAAAAATCGCCACACGAAAATTTTTCATCTTCTTTGTATAGACGCCAAACAAAAACTAATCGTACGATATGCGTCAAAATTTGACAGAATGTGTATAAAAGTGTTGTCAACGTTGAGAGAATAAAAGTTTACCGATTGGACAAGCGCGGGAATTTTAAAATGAAAATTCCGGTTCTTGTTTGATCATAAGGTATATCCCGATATTGAGGTTTTGGTCCATACATCTTCAAATTTCTTCTGAAGTAAAGCAAGATTTAATGGCAATAAGAGCATCGCCTCCAGATTTTTACTGACAAATAAATAAATTACGGTCGTGCCAAAATTTATTAAATCGATTTCCAAAAATTTCTTCACTTCTAACGCTTCACCCCAGTTACTTTCGGTTCCAAGAATTATGTCGAAAGAAGAGCTCAATGAATTTTGATGAATTTCTTTTATTTTTACGGGCTTTTCAAGCGTTTGAAAATTTGGCAATAGACAAAAATTTCCAACACATTCTGTTTGGATAGTGAAGAAATTTTTGAGAAGACGATGGCTTCGTCAGGCTTAAGCCCATATTCCTGATGGACTTCGATGAAGATGCGCTGGAGATGTTCAGGTGATGCAAGAAGTCCTTCAGATGCGAGCAGTATTTTAAGACTTGTAGGTGTTTGACCTTCAATGCTGACATTGGAAGATTGGTTCTTCATGTATGCTAGATACAGACGCACGATGTATTTTCGGGCCGCTAGCTTATAAAAATCTGCCGTGTCCAATTGCAGACCGCTCAGTAAGACGAACAATGGCAGGTCGCATAAATTGACTGTTATTGGTGCTGTCCAATGGAGTGATCGGTGTATTGTCCAAAATGACACTATTATGTTTAGTTGCGGATAATTCGGTAATGTTGTTTTTGATTATTGATACGTTTTGTTTCTGCCTTCTTTAGGCTTATTTAGATAAGGGTTAATAGTTTCACCCTTTTTAAAGTTTACAAATGTCCAAATAATACGAACGCGTGCTGCTACTAGTAAGTCCTTGTCCAAGAGTAATGAGTGTTTTAAAAGTGTCGGATATTGTGATTTTGTATTGTTGATTTTACTGACATCACTGACATTTTTGCTACTGCTCGTGTTGTTGCTGACGCTGATACTCCCCCTCCCCACCCTAGTCATAATTATTCACTCATTTTGAAACCCCCTTTTAATATAATTTTTTTCATTTGGCCCTAAGATTGGGAATAACGGTTTAGAGTACAGTTTATAACATTTTTTACGGTTTTTGTTCCGCCGGTTCAAGTGACGGAGTACAATATTGAACACACTTAACCCTATAACTCCGGAACCGGAGGTCGGATTCGGATGAAATTCAGGAATTCCGCATGGGACCGGAAGACCTTTCATTTGATTCCAAGTTTGTGAAAATCGGTCGAACCATCGCTGAGAAAAGTGAGCGAGATCCATTTTGGTGTATATGACCACTATTTCCGGTACTTCCGGAACCGGATACCGGAAACCAGAATAGTCGGAATCGGTTTGTTTAGTTGCCTACTGATAATGACTATCGATTTGTGTTGTTTTGAGACCAGTTTATAATTTTTTTTACGTGTATTGTTT